>NW_007075429.1:6141-95936 GCF_000164805.1 Carlito syrichta
CCGGGGCCCCGCGGCCGACGACCGCCTCTCACACACCCAGCCCCGACGCGCAGTGGTTGGGACTGCGGAGGCGACGGGTGTCCGCGTTTCCATCCAGCTCTCACGCAGTTCGCCTTCCGGGAGAAAAGTGCTCATTCTGTAAAGTAAACAAAACTCTGAAAGCAGAATGGCTCCCCAAAGGGAGTGCTTTGGTTTTTTGGTTTGTTTTTTTCCGAATTCGAGTCTTACTCCAAAGCCCAGGCTGGAGTGCAGTGGCACACTCACGGCCTCCACAGCCTCAACCCGCCGGGCTCAGGCGATCCTTCCGCCTCAGCCTTCCAAGTAGCTGGACCTACTGGCACACACTGCCACACCCGGCTAGTTTTTGATTTATTGCAGAGACGAGGTCTCGCCAAGTTGCCCAGGCTGGTCTCGAACCCACGGGCTCAGGCCAGCCACCCGCCTCGACCTCCCAAAGCGCTGGGATGACAGGCTGAGGTACTGAGCCTGGCAGGGAGTGGCTTTTAATTTGTCAGGAAGTAAGTTAAGGCTGTCTTTATTGCCGAAGTAGGTAGAAGTCCATTGCTTGCTGATAGGTCACCTCTAGTGGCCTCTTCTTTCTAGAATAGTTTCCGCCTAATTCCAGCACCCACAGAGGGTGCCTGAAACCCCCTGAAGTTAGGGAGCCATGTCTAGGAATTGCTTTTCTACTGGACTCACTTCATTATGCTTCGAATTCAGAACACCGATTCCACTAGAGCCAGGCCTGGCTGTGTTTCCAGGCTCTCTCAGAATCCGACAGGGTAGAGATACCTTCAGCCTGCAGATGCGTGTCCGTGTGAAGGGCGTTAGCGTGTGCTTGCCTGGCTTGGCGAGCCCCAGTGCCTACGAATGTCCCTGCTTCTCGGTCCCATGCAGTTGTCGATGTCTATCAAGGCTGGTGTGGCCCCTGCAAGCCTGTGGTGAGCCTCTTCCAGAAGATGAGGATGGAGCTTGGCCTGGACCTCCTGCATTTCGCATCAGTAAGATTCTCTCTCGGTAAAAAGTCATACAACACTGTACAGTGCTTTTTTATTTTTTTTTAATTTTTTTGAGTTGGAGTCTCACTCTGTCGCCCAGGCTGGAATGCAGTGGCACGCTGACAGCCGCCACCGCATCGACCTGCTGGGCTCCAGTGATCCTTCCGCCTCAGCCTTTCAAGCAGCCGGAACTACAGGCATGTGCTACCACGCCCGGCTAATTTTTTGATTTAATGTAGAGATGAGGCCTGGCCAAGTTGCCCAGGCAGTCCTCCCACCTCGGCCTCCCAAGGTACTGGGTACGCCCAGGATGCCCGCCACACCCAGGGTGCCTGCTGTGCCCAGGGTGCCCACTGACAGCTGGTTTTCTTCAGGCAGAAGCAGACTGTCTTGAAGTCCTCGAGAGATACCGAGGGAGGTGTGAGCCAACCTTCCTGTTTTATGCAGTAAGTACATGTTCAGAATCAGAGCTGTCTGATGGCTGCAAGTCCTTGGAGTCCAAAGAGATGCGTCTCGCTGGCATTAATTTTCTCTGGGTAGCCTCACACATGCAAACAAGTGATGCTGTTTTCTCTGACGCCTCCCCAGACGGTTTTTATTATGTTGGCTACACACAGAGCCTCCCTAAGTCGACGTGACACAGGCCCCTGGCCAGGATGGTGGCGGACACAGCTCCCTGGGGGCCACTGTGGTTGCCTGGGACAGCCTACCGGGCTGGCTGGACACAGCCAAGGACCAGGAGTCACTCAAGGGCACATGCTCCGAATTGGTTTCACCCGCAGAGTTTCAAGATTTCCCTCCTTTGCGCCCTAGCGGGGAGCTTTTGGCAAGCATGAATGCTCCCTTGTGGGGCAGACAAGCTCCGCGTCCCTCTTTCTTTCGTCGTAAAACGCGGAGGCGGGGGCCAGAAGGTCAGAAACGAGAGGGACTGCTGGGGAAAGCCAAGGGCTCAGAGCTTTGGCAGTACAGTCAGGATGCCCTCAAGGGGGACACCCAGCTCCAGGGCCCCAGGCCCACTGTCCCCGCTTTGCTGCCAGGTTCAGGCCACCGCCAGGCCCTGATGGCAACGACTGGTGTGCTGCCCCCGACCCAGACCAACCCCCTCACGGCCCAGGCGGAGAAACCGGGTTCTGCCCCACCCCCGCCCCATGCCTCCTGATGGCCAGGCCAGGGCTGCTCAGTTCGAGAAGCTTTGGCCTCCCAGCCTCAGCACCGAAAGGGTTACCAACTAAAAACCTAGGATAAACCGGCACGAGAGCTCCAGCCCTGAGCAGGGAGACTGAAGGCGTGTGATGGAACGTGCCTGGGGAGGGAAGGAGAGATGGGAAAGTGCTCAGAGCCAGCCACACGGGCAGCAGAGCTCAGCTGCAGAGGTGGGCCGTCTTCCCAGCGTTGACCGCTTGGGACCGAGGTGGCGAAGGCACACGTCATAACCGGCTGTGCGGGACCAGGCGCCATCGTCTCTGACCCCGCGGCAGTGTGTGGGGCAGATGGAGAGGAAGGTTGACCCGCTCTGTGTGAACTTTCCCGCTCCAGTTCACTCCGTCGTGAGTAATACACGTAGAAGGTTTTGAAAACATTAAAGCGGGGCTGGAGGCGGTGGCTCACGCCGGCAATCCCAGGACTTTGGGAGGCTGAGGCAAGAGGATTGCTTGAGCCAGTTCAAGACCAGTCTGGGCAACGTCGCAAGGCCTTGTCTCTAAATTAATGATTAATTAACTAATTTTTTAAATAAGTTAAAGCAAGGTCAGGCAGTGGCTCAGGCCTGTAATCCCAGCGCTTTGGGAGGCTGAGGTGGGAGGATCACTTGAGGCCAAGAGTTCAAGACCAGCTTGGGCAATACATGCCTGTAGTTCCAGCTCCTCCGAAGTCTGAGGTTAGAGGATCCCTCGAGCCCAGGAGGTCAAAGTTATGGTGAGCTCTGACCACGCCACTGCACTCTGTTGTACCCGAATCCTGAATCCGAGAGACCACCAAAGAGCCAGCTCCGATGCAGATCACATGAGGGTCTTTATTCAGGCTCGAGTCTGGGCTCACGTCCGTAACCGGCGCAGTAGTACGGGAACGAGAGCCCCGGCCCAGCGCAGCAAGCAGCTTATATACACAGTTACAAGGGAGGGAAAGGACTTTAAACTTGTTCGCACACGATTGGGTAATTTCTCCTACTGGGTACGGGGGGTTTGGGATTGGTTGGTTTGTAGGGTCGCGTCGCGGCTGACCGCGGCTGACCATCAACGGTCAGGCGGGCTGGGTGGAACCAGTTGGGACATCTGGAATGTGAGATTACTAGGGGAGTGGAGCAGGAAATGGGGCCAGAGGGTCTGCACCGTGACTCCGCGGTTTTCTTTTGGTCTGTGAACTTGTTTACCAAAAGTACACTACTGGGCTTGGGCGGGAAAGCAAACCTACATCGGAGTTTTAAAAACAAGTTTCAATATACATTCAGAATGAGCTTGAACCTACGCTTAAAACAAGTTTTATCACCCAATTATGAACTAGATGGCCCTTGAGCTCCTCACACTCCAGCCTGGGGGACGGAGCTAGACATTGTTTCCAAAAGATAAATTTTAAAAAAGTTAAAGCAGAACACAGGTTCTTCCAAATGCCACTTCCACCGTGACATTCCCCCTGACCACCCCGGAAGATGCTGGGGATGCCTGCCCTGAGTTCCAAGCACCTTGTAAGTTCCCCCGGTTCGGCAGTGGTCTTGCTGTAAATGTTTCTGTGGCACGACCACGGCTCTCCCCACTGCACTCCCCGTCTGTGAGGGCTGCGATGGTGTTTTTTCGTGTTTAACGTTTATAATATTCTTTGTCTGTGCCTGGCAAAGGATTGCAGTCTCGGCATGGTGAGGACTCCAGACTCGCTTGTGGAGTGCTGAAGCCACATGTGAGCCGTCTGGGTCACTCACACCTTGCTGGGCGCTGTTGCCCTTGACTGCTGTGGTTGCCCTGAGGGAGGCTTGACGGGCGGACTGGAGTGGAGGGTAGAGGTCGAAATGGAGCCGGTCAGAACTCGGAGCAGACCTGAGGGTGTCCTGCCGAGGCGGAGCAGGGGCACGCGCCCTCATGGAGAGCACTGGGCCTGGGTCGAGGGACCTGGGCCTGGGCACACTCCTCAGCACTGTGCTGGCTCTTGAAAGAGTGGCAGTCTGCAGAGAGGCTCTCCCGCTGTCTGCAATTCCAGGGAGGAGAGCTGGTGGCCGTGGTCAGAGGCGCCAACGCCCCGCTGCTGCAGAAAACCATCCGCGACCAGCTGCAGGCCGAGGAGAAGGTGCTGGCTGGAGGCGGAGGCCGAACCGTGGTACTGGAGGCCACGTCCTGGGGCGGCAGGCGCGCGGGGCCCACCCCTCGCCAGGGCCCCTTGGCCGCTCCATCGAGCCCCACCCGGGTCTGCTCCTCACGTGGGCCCAGGAGAGCACATCCCACTCGCCATGCCTGTGCCTGCTGAAACCTGGGCGAAGTTGCCCCGGGCACGAGGAGGAAATTGAAGCCCTCGTCCCGAGCCCTTGGCTTCTTTTCTCTGCTTCCGTGGCCCCCCTGCCCCCCACCCCCACTTCAGCTCCCAACAAACACTCGAGGAGAGGGTGGGGGAAGTCGGGCAGGGGGCGCCGGGGGCTCTTTCAGCCGGGCAGAAGCTCTCCCGCCACCCACCTGCCCAGAAACTCATGAACCCAGAGGCTTTGTGTCTGTAGTTTAGAAGTTAACGAGCTGCGTTTAATTCAGCGCAGCTTGTGGTCTTGGTAAGCCGTCTCCGTGGTAGGAGACTGAGGTCTCCCCGGCTGCCCTCGAAGACGGGTCAGGGCGAGAGGCACTTCCTGGCACTCTGTGGCCTCCCACCCTCGGCCTGGTTCTGTGTTCGCCGTTCACGTTTTCTTGCTCCATGCCAAAGAGCAAAGCCTCGTTGCTCTAGAATGGATTGAAATCAAATCCTGTCTTCTCCCAAGAAAACTGGCAGTTTTCCCCCGAGAAAGAGAAGGCAGCTGCTTACCTGTCCACACGCCTCCCCCAGGGAAGGCGATCTCTTCGCTCCTTCTCTGCGCTGTGCAGCCAGTCTCTTTGCAGCTCCTTACGTCTCGATTCTTCCTCTGTCTTCCTGCCAGCTCTCCACCTCCCCTTAGGCACGTGAGGACAGGCCGCGCCCAGAACTGAGGATAGCTGTGGGGCTTCCTGCCTTCCAGCCCTCTCGTCCCTCACCGACACTGCAGCAAATGGGTCTCAGGGTCTCCGAGACTCTGATCCCTGGGGCTGTCTGGGTTTTGCTGTGTTTTGTGTTTTGGAGCAGCAGGTCTGCGGAGGTCTCGGTGGGATGCTGGTCAGCTAGTGACCTGCTCATGACCATCCGTCCTAGGTCAAAGACGAAGCCCTGTCTGACGAAGATGCGGGCTCTGCCCACGGGAAGGACAGCGGCGGAGAGGAGGACCTGGGTGAGTGCGGAGCCCCCGAGCGGCGGAGGGGCAAGGCTGACTCAGATCGGAGCGCGTTTCACACGCACGGTATTCGGTCTGCTGATCAGCCTGAGCCCGGAGGACTTCCAAAAGTGGCTCGGAATCCCCTCCACCTCCCCCTCCTTTTTGAAAATGGACACACAAGAGACAGACACGGGGTTGGGGTATGTGAGGTCGTTTGGCAGACTCATACAATCAAATCAGACGCTGGGGACATTCATAGAGATTAAATATCCACTTTTTCTTTATGCCAGGAACGTCCAGATGATTTCCCTCTGGCCGTTTTGAAATGTGCCACGGTGGATGCTACTCGTGCCCTCCTGGCCTAGCAAACTCTGGCCGTCTGTGTGTCTGTGCCCTCGCCCCCCCCAGCCCCAGCAGCTGGTGTCCACTCATCTGCTCTCTGCCCCGTGAGAGCCGCCGCTGCAGTTCCCACATGACCGAGAAGGCACGCGACACTCGCCTCTCGGTGCTTATTTCACTCACCATCGTGACCTCCAGGCGCATCCACGTGGCTGCAAAGCCAGGACTGCACCACCTTTTAGGGCTGAATACCATTTCGTTGTGTATGCATGCCATCTTTTCCCTATCCGTCATCCAGTGATGGATGTCCAGGTTGATGGCACATTTTGGCTGTTGTGAATAATGCTGCAGTACACATGGGAGTGCAACAGCTCTTTGAGATACTGATTCCTGCCTTCTGGATGTTCGCCCAGGAGTGGAGTTGCTGGATCATACAGAAGGGTTCTTTCTAGTTTCGTGTGTGTGTGTGTGTGTGTGTGTGTGTGTAAGTAGGATTGACCAAGAAAAAAGAAAAGCTCCCACGGTGGGAGAGGATAAGAAGGTGTGAACCCCTTTCTAGTTTTTAAGGACCTTCCACAGTGGCTATATGCATCTATATTCCCACCAACAGTATATGAGCATTCCTTTGTCTTCACAAGTTTGCCTTGTTATTCCTTTAACTTTTGGGGATGAGAGTCACCCTAATGGCGTGAGATGACCTCGCTGGATTTGGATTCACATTCCTCTGATGATTAGTGATGTTGAGCATTTTTTTCAGTTACCTGTTGAGCATCTGTACGTCTTTTTTGGAGAAATGTCTATTCAGATCTTTTGCCCATGTAAAAATCAGATTATTTGAGTTTTGGGCTTAGATTTTCATGTTGTATTTCCATTTTCCTATCTTTGAAGACGTTTTTTAATTTCCTTCTTAATTTCTTCATTGACCCATTGGTTTTCAAGGAGCTTGCTGTTTAATTTTCAGGAGCACATCTGTGGAGTTTCTGAGGTTTCTCTTGTTCCCGATTTCTAGTTTTATTTCATTGTGGTCAGAAAACATACTTGCTGTGATTTCGACTTTTCTAGATAAGTTATGATTTGTGTTGTGGCTTACGATATGGTCTACTCTGGAGAATGTTCCATGTGCTGATGAAGAGAATGTGCGTTCTGTAGTAGTTGGGTGAAATGTCCTGCAAATGTCAGTTAGGTCCATTTGGTCTGGTGTGAAGTTCAACACTGACGTTTCTATGTTGGTTTCTCTGTATCGTACTGAGAGCGATGTGCTGGGGTCCCCTACTCTTCCCGTTTTGCGGTCTCTCTCCCTTTGTATCTAGTGGCGTTTGCTTTATGTACTGGGACGCCCTGGTGTTGGGTGCAGAGATACTTATAATTGTCTGTTCTCTTGCTGAATGACCCCTTTATCACTAAATGGTGCCCTTCTCTCATCTAATATAGCCACTTCAGCTCTTTTCCGGTTTCCACTTGTATGGAATATTTCTTTTCTATCCCTTCACTTTTAGTCTCCGTGTGTTTTTATAGGTAAAATAATAGGCAGCATGTAGTTGGGTCTGGTTTCTTTATGCATTCAGCCACTCTGTGTCTTTTAATTGGAGAGTTGAACCCATTTACATTCAGTGTCATTACTGAGAAGTAAGGCCATGTGTACTATGCTATTTTGTTGCTTCTTCTCCTGTTGCTTTGCTACTGAGTGATTTTCTCTGGTAGTATGTTAATTAATTGCTTATTATTTTTAGCGTATCAATATAGGTTTTTGCACTGTTAACAGAAAATATAACAAGCTATTTTATACTTCCCTTAGATCACAAAATTTTATCTTAAGAGATGACAAATGAAAACATAACAAGCTATTTTATACTTCCCTTAGATCACAAAAACAGAAAAAAAAAACACAACAACAACAGAAAGAGAATTCTATACCCTAACTCTGTCCTTCCAAAACTTTGACTTTCTGTCACCTCTATTTACATATTTCAAATACATAAATTTTAAATATTTTTAATACGGCTGCCATAGCCTCTGTTGCCTTTGATACATTTGTCTTTTAGGCTTTATGCAGAGTCGTGAGTGGGCTGCACACTACCATTACAGGATTGGGGTATTCTGGGGTTGTCCTCATACTTAACTCTACCAGTAGGTTTTATGCTTTCACATGTTTTCTTTTTGCACATTGATGTTTTTGTTTTGTTTTGTTTTGTCTTTTTCTCTCAGACTGAAGAACTCCCTTTAACATTTCTAGAAAGCCTGGTCTGTGGTGGTAAATCCTCTCAGCTTTTGTTTGGCTGTGGAAGACTTGATCTCTCCTTCGTATTGGAAGGATAGCTCTGCTGGACACAGTATTCTTGGATGACAGGCTTTTTTCACTCAGCATCTTGAAAATGTCATCCCGCTGCCTCCTGGTCCGCATGGTTTCTGTTAAGTCTTTTGCTGCCAAATGAATGGGATGGACTCTGGGAAGATTTACCCTAGAATACCTTGTCTCTTATCAGCTGACTTCAAGCATTCTGTGCCCTTTAAGCCGAGCACGTCACAGCTTTCTGGTCATGTTCAAGAATGACAGGTGTGACTTTCACAGCAATTATGGGCATCAGAAAAAGCTCTACTTAATAAAATGGAGGGTGGTCACACTAATTCTTTAAGACAATGATTCTGCTATTTCCTTAGTCATTTGGGCTAAAAGCTCAAGCTTCTTTTTCTACCTCTTTCTGAAACATCAGATAACCTTCCCTTCCCACAGCCCTGTCTCTTGGTAATATTTGAGACACCAGGGAAACCCGGACTGGGTTCAGGAACCACACTCATAAGAAGAGGAAGCAGTTTTACATCATGACATGAAGGAAAAGGCTGGTTTTTTGTGTGTAGATAACAAGGACTGTTTGAGTTGGAGCCTAATGCAGAGTGGCACGTAGCTTAGGAGAGCAAGAAAGCGTCCGGTGTGGAAGGACAGTCGGCGGCTTGGCTTCTTCAGGGAACGCTGCCGCCCCTTTTGCGGTGTCTTCTCTTTCCTCCCAAATCCCGTAACTCCCACCTGGAACACCACATGAAGTCCTGCCCTGCCCTGAGCCTTCCTCTCATTCACAACCAAGCCTGCTGTGCTCTGCCCATACCGGGCACCCTCACCTTCCACTCTTGCCCTGACCTGCTGCGGTCTGGCCTCCGCGCTTGCTGCTCCCTAAAATGGCGCTCCCCAGGGGCACCAGTGGCCTTCTTGGTGCCACATCCAGCAGGCAGCTTCCGGTCCATGTCCCACAGGGTCCTTCTGCACAGCGGATGGTCTCCATGATGGCTTCCTCCTCAGAACCTTCCTCTGGCTTCCGAGTTGCCATGGCCATTCTTGTTTCCGTCTGTCTCTGGCCTCTGCTTGGCCTCTCCCGCAGTAGCTTCTTTTCTGGTGCTCCCCTGGCAGCTGGAGCTCCCAGGACCCTGCTTGGGTCTCTTCTCCTTTTACACCTCTAGGCTCCAGGGATGATGGCATTTATGGCCAGAGTCTCTGAATGGCTAAGAATTCAGAGCATGCCAGAAATAGCAACCTCAGAACAAGTTAACAGATCTGTTGCTTGAAATGTACACGTTTTCGAGATTTTCGGAGTAGAAAGCTCTTCTTAAATGCAGGTATTGTCTCATTGCAAAACAACCCGTGTAGAAGCTGAGAAACAGAAAATAAGTAATGGGGGAGCGTAGGTAACTCACCAAGGCCAAGTCATACAAACAGGAAGACAGTGGAGACAGGCTCCTGGACGAGACACGGCCCTTCCTGCAGCTCCTGCAGTTGGAGCGATGGCCTCTGGTCCCGCGCACCCCCTCGTTGGCACAGCTGATCGGGCAGTGGACGCCAGTCCAAGGGCAGTCAATCAGTAGGCCAGTCAGTGAGCTGAGACTGGTGCCTTGACTCGAGCCAGCAGGCTGGCCCCTCTGGCTTCTCTCGGGAGAATTTTAATGAAGACAGAGAGAACAGAAGCTGCAGTCTGGCAGGGTATGCTGGGACTGAAAAGTCATGTCGACACAGGGCCTGGGCGGCCATCTCTGGCCACATGGCAGGAGAGGCAGGAAGAAGCAGAGGACAGGAGCCGGGAGCGGAGAGGCGAGCACGGCAGACCACAGTCAGCCCCAAGCGTTCCCAGAGGGTGCCGCCCCACTCCAGCCAGGCCAGCTCATTCAGTTGTTCCTGGGTGGGTGTCTTTTCCCAAGCAGTCCTTCAGCAATCCCGTCTCCCACATTCCCTCTGCCACCCACCCAGATTCATGGAGCTAGTGTCTGAGTCTCTTGCAGGCAGGCTGAAGCTGCAGTCAGGAGTCAGACCCCTGCAGCCACTCGAGACCAGGCTTGCAGGGCACGGCGAAGAGGCCAGGGAGGGAGCCCTGGGAGCCCGAGCCTGAGCCTGGTGCACTGTCTCCGTGGGGGCCTCCGGAGAGGCCTGATGCCAGCATCTGACGGCACCCTCCTTCGGCTTCCTTAGTTTCATCAGAAAAGACCTGCACCCTGGCGATCATTAAACCAGAGGCCGTGGCCCATGGAAAAACGGAGGAGATCGTCATGAAGGTGAGCGGCAGCACTCACCCAGCACAACTGCCCTCGCGTTCTCTCGGGGGATAAAGGGGTGGCACGGGGCGGCGGCATCCTAGCAGAAAGACGCCAGCTAAGGGGTTGCAACTCCAACTCCACCCAAGTCCACGAAAAGGTGAGATCTGGTTGGGCACATACTGTGGGGTGAGGGCCCCACGGCTTTGAATGTTGCCTATCTTCATTTTTTACATTTTAACTAAGTTAAGTTGAATGTGGACTTGGTTTACCCTTTTGGTCTGTTTATTCTACAGATCCAGGAGGCTGGGTTTGACATCCTAGCAAATGAAGAGAGAACCCTGACAGAGGCGGAAATGCGGCTTTTCTACCAACGCAGAGCTGGAGAGGTCAGCTGTCTGCCTCCATGCGCTCGGCATGCTCTCCTTTCTCTCTTTTCCTCCGACGTTGTGTCTATAGATTATGTTAGTTTGGGAGAAAACAGAATACCATGAAGAACAAGAATATGGGCTGTAGCGGGCTAGAAATGGCCCTCCGAGTGATTGCAGGGGCAAAACAGGCTGCAAGGAGAGATTTCGACTCTAAGTCGCGAAACGGGGGATTTATCAGGCCACTGCATAACCCGCAGAGTCCAAGGAAGAGCTTAGCAAGAAGGGCGCGGGGTCCAAAGGAGCCAGGCAGGCCTAGAGACCTCAGAAGCAGAGCCTCACGCCTGCCGCTTCAGACGCAGCTTTTGGATGCTCAGACCCAGCCACCTTCCACTTGCTTCTGCTGATGACTCGCCCGCTTGGGAGTCTGCTGGGCATGGCTGGGGTGCCTCTCAGGTTAGGGGGGTGTGTGTGTGTGCGTGTCTGTGGCTGCCAGTCAAGCTGAGACCCAGGAAAATGGGGAAGGGCTGCTCCCCAAAGGACAGCCAGAGGGCTGTCCCTCGAAGGAGGAGGAGGGTCTGCCCGCACCAACTCCGTCCCAACCCTTGGCTGTCCAGCGCCCACACCTCTCTCCTCATCTGATTTCCACACGTGGGCTTTGGAGCCCCCCCAGCTAACTTGCTGTGATCGTCTCCTGTCCAACCCGGGGTGGTTCCACTGAAGTCTCCTTCTTCTGGGTCGACCGCCCCCGACACCCTCCACAGCGGGCGGAGGTGGCCACGCGGGCCAGGCGGCGTGTCCCTGGCATGCGTGCCGGCTGGGGCAAGGCTGCCGACTCCCTCCCAGATGCGGGCCGCAGGAGGCCCTGCCCGGGGTCACCCTTTTCCTCCCTGTGTCCAGGAGGCCTTTGAGAAGCTGGTGCATCACATGTGCAGCGGACCGAGCCACCTCCTGATCCTCGCCAGCACTGAGGACGCCGAGGACGTGGTCACTGCCTGGCGGACCCTGATGGGGGCCCTGTGACCCTGGTGTGGCCAGGAGAGAGCAGCCTGAGAGGTGATGTCCCCGGTGACGATCCTGCCTTCCTCCTTAAAACCCACATCCCGGGAAGCCGAGAGCCCCACTTGGGTTTGGCTCAGAATCGTGGATAGCACGCAAGGCTCGCTGATGGCCGAGAGCCCCCTCTGTTGTGCGTCTGGGGAGATGACATCGCCCCTCTGGTCTGGTCTCCAGCCCCTGCTGCTCTTGGGAGCTGCTCCTTGCCGCGCTCCCCTCTCCTGCCTTCTTCAGGCTGCTGCTGGATCGGGTCTTCTGCCGTGGCTCTCTCTCTAGCCAGAGGGTCGCGTGGTGTGCTTCCGGGGCCCCGTTCAAGCCTGCTGGGTCAGAGACTCGGGGTGGGGCCTGAGAATCTGCACTGCAGCCCCAAACACTTCCACCCCTACTCCGCACCCAGGGTGTCCTGCGTCCGAGCACCGTGTTTTGCACACGGCGCTGGGAGTGTTTAGCCTGGCGCCAGCAAAGCCAGATTCACTGTGTCTCGGCCTTTGAAGCTGAGATGCCAAGACAACGGGAAAGACATGAGTAAGAGGCCAGCGGACTGCACCCCTGCCTTGTGGTTGGAGGGAGCCAGAAGCATTCATACCAGAGGCAGGCTGGGCTAGTGACAGATCGCCAGGGCTCAGCTCTTAGGTCAGTACTTAGACACGTCTCTTCTCAGCCTTAGTTCCCTGTCAGGCGGGCTGTGAGCCATCCGCCACGGGAGGCTGTGTGCACACCAACACGCAGAGCTGTGCTGGGTCCATGGGAAGGCCTAGCCGTGTCCGTGTTATCTTATGGGAGTATTGCAAGGGTCAGCCATGCAAAGTTACGTCAAGAACTTGGCGTGGCACTAACCCTTGGTCGTGACATTGACACAACAGCAGCGCCTGTGCTCACGCCGTCCCTTGTGCTTCGCTTTTTGCTGTTGGGGTCCCCCTCTGTCATCCAGGCTGGGGTAAACGGGCACAATCACAGCTCACTTGCAGCCTCAACCTCCTGGACCCAGGCAGTCCTCCCGTTCAGCCTCCGGGTAGCTGGGACTACAGGCCTGTGCCACCCACCTGGCTCATTTGTTTATCTTTATTCTCGTAGAGGTGTAGTCTTGCTATGTGGCCCAGGCTGGTCTTGACCTCCTGGCCTCAAGCAATCTCCAGCCTTGGCCTCCCAGAGGGCTGGGATTCTAGGCGTGAGTCACACTGCGCCTGGCCCGACTGGAGCATCTTTAAAATGGGGACAATGGCTGTCTGCCTCATAGGGCTCTGGCGAAATGCAATGAGATCACGAAGGTAAAGCGCCAAGCCACGTGCCCACGTGCTGCCAGGGCCCCCAAAATGACAGCTACTGTTAGGTCACCGCTGTCCTTGGTACTTCCTGCAGAGAGAGAGCAGTTTCGCAGGCATGTGGAGTGCAGATTGGTAGTCGGTGACCATGTCGCCAAAAAGCAAAACATTTCAAAGGAAATAACCATTTCTTTTACATTTTGCCAACGCGTCCAGTCTCCGTGCTCAGTACGGCACAGAAATGCCCCTCAACGCCGTCCATGGCAGCCAGGACAGAGAAGCCGCGGACAGAGAACTGGCCCTGCTCTTCCCCCGCTCCAAGTTCGCAAACGAACATCCAGGAGCCCCTCAGGGTAAGTCAAGGCAGATGTGGTCCTCAAGAAATCGGAGGCCAAAGGAACTTGGGACTATGTGCTCGATTGTGGGGGGGCTGATAATTATTTGGTAACCGTCTTCAGTCTGATAAATTCCTGTTCTGAAAATAGCGTCGTCCTATAACTCCAGCATCTGCCTGCTAAAGCGTTGGTGTTGCCTAGAGTAAGTGTGGCTGTTTTTTTTTCGAGTTGGAGTCTCACTCCGTGGCCTAGGCTGGAGGACAGTGGCACACTCACAGCCACCCCAGCGTCAACCTGCTGGGCTCCCGCGATCCTTCCGCCTCAGCCTTCCGAGTAGCCGGAACTACGGGCGCGCGCACGATGTTGCCTTTTAACCATGTGACATTTGTTGCTGCTGCTAATTGTAGTCACATCTCCCCTGCAAAAGCACCTTGTTAGCATTTCCCTGTGGAAACCCCGGGAGCATTTAATGAACTTGCAGGAAGCCGACTCCAAAGCCAGTCAGAGGCCAGGGGCGGCTCCCTCCCGTCTCTGTGCTCCGCAGTCCCAGCTAAGCCTGCTAAGCCCCGGGGCCTCACTGCCCCCAGTCCGGCAGTTTTGGACCTTGCCTCCGGGGGCGCTCACGGCCCCTGGGCATTCTGAGTGGGAACCCCAAGGCGTCCAGAGCCGCCTGAACTCAGCCCATTCCATGACCAGTGGCTGAACGGCCAGGCCCATGCTGTGCCTGCCATCAGGGCGGCTGTGTGTCTCTGGTTTGCGCCTGAGGCGACACGGAAGGTGCTGGGGAGGACTGTCCCGGGAAGAGCCAAAGCGCGTGAGGCTGGGATTCTTGGGAGGCCACGTGCTGATCTGAAGGAGTGCGACAGTCTATGGCATCTGAAGGTTTGGGTTGCAGCTAACACATCCGTCTGCATGTTTGACAGCATCCGTGGCTTCAAGGTCTGAAACCAGCCAAGTCAGAAGAGGGCGGGGCGCGGGGCGGGGCCGGGGCTGGCCCTTGTTCTGTCCTTGCCGCTGCAGCCCAGGAGACAAGATGGTCTCCCATGCTGGCAGAGAGCACCTCGGAGGTCAGGGAGGCAGGGAACCTGGAAGCGACTCTGGGTCCAAGACCCACGGGCACACCCCCTCTGGAGGGCAGCCCCCGAGGCCTGTTTTCCTCCGTTTCCTCCGGGACCTGCCCCAGACAGAGCCCATGGTGCTGTTGCTTGCACATATCCAAGGTCGTGGAACCACCCTGCCCTTTGGGGGTGACTGGAGGCAGACCCGTGGAACTCAGGGCCGAGTCTGGGCCGGAGGTGGGTGGACTGGGAGACACCCCCGGGGCTGCTGGGGAGCGGGGGCGGGGTGGAGGGTATCGCGAGCCTGGCTTTCGGGCCGCAGGTGACATTGGGCAAAGGCGACAGGTCCGGAAGGGCCTGGGCCCAGCCACGTTCTGGGTGCAAGTGCACAGCTTGCTGTCCACACGGCCTGAAGCAGCCACTAGGGTGTAGACATTCTGCCCGTCTGTTCTGACGTGTCACGCCGTCTCAGTGTGGGGTCAGCCTGTGTCCCCGAAGTGCCCAGCACTGCTCCTGCCAAGGAAAAGGCGCCAGGCAGGCGTCCAGGGCTCCGGTGACTCCCTGCTGAACGGCCTCCGTGACGTTACCGGCCTCGCGGGGCCTCCGTCTCCTACCTGTGAGATGGAGGGGATCAGAGACCACAAGCGAACAGCTTCCTAACCCTGACCTTCCTCACAGGGCTTCCAGTCCACGCTTGGCCTGGCGCTCGCCTCCAGTCCCCAGTCCCCAACACCCGCTGGGGCCCCTCTGCGGCTGGCCCTGGCCCTACCTCCAGCAGCCGCGTCCTCGGAGCTCGCTCCCTTCTCCTGCTCTGCGGACGGCGGGGCGGGACTGGGCCGGCGGCTCCGGGAGTCCTACAGGGCGTCTGTCTTCCCGCAGGCAGCCAGGCTGAAGGCACGGCAGGCTCCCCGAGGCGTGTGGCTTCCCCGAGGACGCAGACTGAGGGCCGCGCGGGACAGAGCACGGAGTCTGCCGCACAGGCGGGCTCAGGCCGGGACCTGCTCTGCCCAGGACCGGCCCCTTTCTGACCTCGCCGTCTTGTGTGGACAATGAGAGTGACAGTGTAGAGTATCCTGCCCTATTAAACAGGACACAGAACACACACGAACTGGGGTTTTTTTTCTGCTCTGAGATTTTATCGACTAAACAGACATCGGCCGTAAGTCTGCCGTGAGGCACGGTGTCATCTCAGAGGGCACCGGGTTGCGCGAGACGGTGTTTACCCACAGTAAACCGCATGGACTCAGCGGCGCTAGAGCTCAGCTTGGTGGCGAGGAACTCGGCAACGGGCGGCGAGGTTGGCCACGAGACTTCCAGGCACACGGCGTGGGAGCAGCGCCCTCCTGCTGCCGCCACGCCCCACGGCCACCTAGCGCTGCCAGGCCTGCCCGTCTGGGTTCTCCGTGAGCCTGGGCTGCCCACAGCACGGCGCCTGGAGGCCCGTTGGGAGCCAGGCCTCCCCTGCCTTCCTGCGCCCCCCTTTGGTTTCCGGTCCCGGCTCAAGCCTGATTTTAAGGCCCAAGAGCTCCCGGTGGGGCCAGGTTGCCTGCAGCTTTGACTGAGCCGCCCGGCTTGGTCGTCCCTCCGTGGTCCCCTCTTGAGGGACACAGGCTTTCAGGACAGAGCCCCTGCGAGGACGCCCCGGGAGGGCTGCCGCCCGATGCCGCCCCTCGCCAGCTCGCACTGTGTCACGCGGCCCGGCCCGGGTACTCTCTCCAGAGGAGGCCGCCGAAGGCGGAGGCCAGCGATCTCCCCGCCACTTGCGGGTCTCCCCAGGCCCCTCTTGACCTGGCCCTGGGCTCCCAGAGGCCTCTGTGGAGCGACACACGCAGTCGGCCCAGCACGGGGCCCTGGGCTGGCTCCGGGTCCGAGCGACGCATCCGGCTGGTAAGCGAGGCCCGTGCGCTGGGCGAGCATTGCCGCTTCTCCCACGGCCTGCGTCGCCGTGCGGAGACCCACACCCACAGGGCTCCTCGGGGCCTGTCAGGGCCCCACACGAAGCAGTGAGCCCTGCAGCAGGACCTGTCAGGAAAGCCGGGCCGCTGCTTCAGACGGCACCCGGCCCGCCAGGGCCGTGCGCGTCCCCGAGTGGGCTCAAGGGCAAGGCCTGCGCGCGGACACCATGGGTGGCACAGCGCGCTCTGCCCGGGCTCCACGCCACGGGTGTGCGGGCCCTGAATGTGCCACGGCGACGGCCGAGGCCCAGGAAGCCCAGGACCGCCCGTCGCTGGCCTGACGGCAGTCGGCGCCACCAGGCCTCGGGAGGCAGATGAGGCGCCGGGTGACAGAGCGGGGAGAGCGAGGCGAGCCCCTCCTCCTGCTACAGGTGCCCCAGGCTGCGGGGGTCCCCACACCAGAGGCGGCTCTTCTCACGAGCGTCCAGAAGGCTGAGGCGTCAGGCAGGGGCTGAGGCGAGCGGGGCCTGAGGGGCTCAGACGTCAGCCCGCTCCGAGAGGAGGGACCCCCTGGCAGGGACCCCGGGCCTGTCTCCCACAGAAGCATCCGGGAGGCGCAGGACAGGTGCTCTCTTGGGTGTCCAGGCCTCTCAGCCCCCGGGCGTGAGCCCCTGGCCGGGAGCTCGCGAAGTGGAGGAAGACGGTTCCCCCGCAGGGCGGCCCTGGCTCTCCACGCAGCAAGGGGGCCGACGGCCGGCCCAGCCAGGCGGCGGGAGAAGAGGGCGCTCAGTCACCCGCTCCATGATCCCTGGGGCTTCCTCAGCTTCCCTGAAGCCAGATCCTGGACCAAACTTCCCTCATGCTGGAAATCAGCCTGTGCCTGTGCCCGGCGACGAGGGCAGGTCGGCGCGCGGGGCAGGATGCGGACGGCGCCAGCCCGGCTGCTGGTGACAAGGCGCTGCGGCCTCGGCCTGGGCCTCGTCCGGGCCGAGCGGGAGGGCTCTTCCCTCCTCGCTCCCGAGCCTCACACTCGTGTTCCCAGCGACAGTTACAGAAAAGGGGGTGCCCAGCCTTGCCCCTCGGCTCTCAGCCTCAGCCGGGCCCTCTCAGAGCTTCCCTCCACGAGAATTCCTCCCGTGAGCCACCCGCTGTCCTCCTCCAGGCCCCGGCGCAGGTGGCCTGGGCTGTTTCCAGTGGCCCCGCGGCAGGAGGCGCAGTCTGCCTCTCAGCGACGGACGAGACGGCGGTGCAGTGAACACATGGGGACCAGCGGCGTGTCCCCGCAGAAGGACAGCAGCTGCGGGGGCACAGTGAGCTGGTCACTTGCCAAACCCCGGGTGGGAGTCCGGAGGGCGGTGGCAGCGGGGGCGTGGCATGCTTGGGGGTGGGGGAGGCCTGGGGGACCGCCGAAAGGGAGAGGACCCCCAAATGCCACAGGCCCCCCGGCAGCCACGGCCCCCCCAAGGCACCAGCCCCACTCGGAAACGCCAGGCCCAAGTCCACTACCTTTCCTTCGCCAGACTCGCAGGCTCCAGAGGCCACTGCGCTCTCCTCCCTCGTCCTAGACACTGGGAAAACAGACTCCTTTTAGAAGTTGCCGTGTTTTTCTTGGCTTTTATTAGCATGTGTTAAAATCATATTAACCAAACACTATCAGAAGAACATGGATTGTTCTGAATAAAGTGCTTAAGGAAAAAAAATGCAACTTATTAAACTGGACATTCTCTTCTAGTTTGTAAGTTTTGGGTTACAATCAGGGCACAAGAGGAGAAACAGAATGCAGTGTTAGAGCGAGAAGCCGAGTTAAGAGCTCAGTGCAGACACAGGCCCACGCCCGCTCTTGCCACTTCCTTGCTGACTGAACACTGCACCTGCGTGGAGCAGCAAACAGCTTTGCTTTAATAAATACGTTTCCCTTCATTCAAATCAGAAAAGCTAACTACAGTAAAGTATTTTTTATCTGACCTTCTGTCTGTGCCCACAGGCAAGGTTTGCCTACAGAGCTCATGTGTGGAAAGCGTCATCACGCTGGGCCTTCAAGTTTTAACGCTATTTGGGTTCAAGATTGTCTCAGCAGTTCACTATTGGCTTTTTCTACTAGCTGGTACTTTTCAATACCAACACTAGTGTTTCGAGTTACAAATGCCAGCCAAGGGTATTTTCGCAGTACTAGAAACGCGTGGCCTAATTAAGGCTTTATTTTCAATAAACGAGGTTTTCTCTGAACAGGTTTCCTCACATCAGCACTCTGCTATCTGCACAGGCCCCAAGTCCTGTTGTGGCAGATCTCAAAGCCAGTGATGTTCTGAAAACATAACCACCTGGAAATCTGCATGTGAATCCTGGGTGGCTATGTTGAGGGCAGGAGAAACCGCAGGAAATACATCTTAAAACATTCGTTTGCAACCAAACACACTTAAGTCTTCCAGGGAAGGTGCAGGGTAGAGACGGGAAGCTGCAGCGCGCGCAGCCCGTCGGGAGCGGCTGGGCGGGCCTGGGCCCGGCAGCGGCACACACTCACCGCCGGCGTCTGGAGCACAGAGCCTGCATCCTGGCGGTGACGCCGCCGGCCTTCTTCGAGCAAAGGGGGAGGCGGGCCGGCTCTGCGAACAGTCGAGGGCCACCTCTGTTGAGTTCACCGGGCAGCTGACCCAGAAGTCGGAGCAGGTGCTGTGGGCTGCAGAAGAGCTGACCGTCCTCGCTGTAGAAAGCAGTCGCCTCCTGTCGTCCTGGGGAGAGTCGCTTCCCTTCCTCCAACTTGAGCACTTTCAGCTTCGCGCAGGAAAGGATCGCTGCTGCACCGTCTACTCAAACGTCCAACTCCTTTTACCAAAGCACACCAGCGAGCAATCCTGAGCGACTAGCATGACATTGGCAGCGTACAGCTAAGAGAAGACCGCTTTCTAAATTACCCTTTTCTCTGCTTCTTTCTACAGATGTGTCTGTCAAACGTTCTTTAGTTTCACAGTGATGTATGCTGTTTCAGGAAGCACAAGGTGATCTGTTTCCAGGAAGCGATGACCTGTTTTTAGCCGGCGCGTAAGGTTCCAACGGCAGGATTCGGGCAGTCAGGAGGCTCTCGGTCCCCCATGCCCGCCCCGCGCAGCCCACCAGGTCTTGGCTGGGCTCTCGCTAACAGCAGTCAGGTCTCCCTGTGATGTTTCCAAAAGCCCGCAGTGGTGCAGTGAATCTGTCGCCTCACTGTATTCCTCCCTGTCCGTCTGACTTGGAAGCCTGAGAACGTGTTGAATTAGGCTGAAAAAAGGCTCTTGTACCTGCTAATGTTGACGGCAGTAAGTGCTAGCTTACTATTTTGCACAGCACCATGTATAGTGCCTGTTATTCAGGCCAACTATAGCCAACTTTTTCTTTTTTTTATATATATATAAAGAAAATCTATGTAAGTTGAGGTTCAGAAATGCATATATTTTTTACTTACAAATATTCATCTGACCAAAATTCAACATAACCTTTATGGAACACTTAACAATTGTTTTGTTTTTAAAATAACATTTCATTCAAACTGTATATAATTCAGTAAAGTTTTTTATACAGCAAGCAATGCTTAAACCCTGGAAAATCTGTAGAAAAGAGATTTTCACACAAAATAAGAAAAGAAAAATCTGAAGTATCCCTCACACACACATACACACCCCCATCCACTCCGGCCCACGTGCATGCACACACACACACGTGGCGCCTGTGTGTCCACACAGACATGTTCATTTTCACACACAAAGTGGCTGCAGCATAGGCAAAAAATTGTAGGTCCAAAGGAAAATGACTGATTGTTCTAATAAAAGAGTCCAGGTAGCTCAGAAAAAAACCAAGACAAAACACAAGAGTCCTCTGAGGAAAGCGCTCCCTCTAAAGAATGTTCTCACGACGAATCTGAGACCTAAGCCTACGAAATTGCTCTTGCAAAACAGCTCCCTGCAGTCCAAGGTGACTTGTGCAAATAGAAGGAATCGAATGAGGCTAGTTCCTGAACTTCCTTAAACAAGGATGTGGTGCTCACAGCTGCCAGGGGGCGCTCCCGTCACGCCAGGTACTGCTGCAGCGCCGTCTTTGCCCTGAAATCACAAAATTCCCGTTAGCCATCACCCCAGAACTGCAAGTGTGGGAAAAAGCCCCGACGATGGTAGCTGGAGGTCTAAGAAGCAGATCCCAGAGGGGGTGGGATGAGCCCAGCGGGGCGCCTGCCTGAGAGCAGAGGCCCACAGCGGGCCCGGCCGGCGTCTCACGCACGGCCTGGCCGCGCCCTCCTCCTGTGGTGCGAGAGCTGCTCTTGCCCCTCGCCCCGCCAGGGCTCGGTGGCGTCCTGAGCCCCCCGCGTGTGCTGACGCTCCGCGCTTTGCCCGTCACTGGCATGGAGCTGTGACGGGTCTGAATTGCTGACTTCCTCTTGCTGCCACGGAGGGGTTTCGGAGCGAGGCACACCCGAGGGGAGGGCACTTAGGGTCCCGGAAGCTGAGAGGAGGACTGCCCAGGGAGGAGGCACCGCGGTACGGAGCAGGTGTGTGGCAGGCCACGGGCCCAGGGGCGAGGCTGCTCAGGGTTCAGAGGCCTTGGACTGGGGAAGACAGTCAGTTTCCTGTCTCTTCCTCACACCTGGTGACACCACAGCTGACCGGGATGGGATGTGGGCTGGCACGGCGGCGGTCGAGGCGGCCAGGAGGAGAGGAGAAGGTCTGGCGTGAACGGTGACTCATCTCGGGCTCGCCAGAGCCCCCCCGAGCTGGGCCTGAGGAGGCCACCTCCTTCACCAGCGCCACCGTGAGCTTGGCGAACTTTCTCAAGGCTGCGACTGCGAGAGACAGGAGGTCGGCTTGGGGCGATGGCTTCCTTCCAAGCTACGGGAAGAAAGGCTAGCGTTTGCAGGCACCGCTGGCTTTTCAAAGGACCGCCAAGTGGACGAGGCGTGCAACAAGCAGGGCGCGGGTGTGGCCCCTACAGTGAAGCGATGGCTACCATCCGCAGTTTTAAAGTGGAACACCAAGGAGCTTTCTTGTAATGAGGGGAGACTTTGAAGACGACGACAGCTGTAAGTCGTCCCGTCTGCCAGGACAGAAAGCTCCAGACACCGGCCCCAAGTTGAGAGCGCGTTGTGTTGCAGGAGGACGCTTTCAGAAACGAGTTTAAGAACAAGGCCACAGACCATCCACCGGACCCCCAAGGCCACCAAGAGGCAAAGCAGCGCAGCTGTGATGCACATGGGAGTCCTCGGGCGGTCAGAAGCAGCTTCCCGGCAAGTGTGTGAAAGTCAAAGGATCATCAAACCTGAACTACAGACAGAAGGCATCTGAGAGATCTTGTCTGTGTGAGTCCGTCCCACTCTGTTACCCAGGCTGGAGTACAGGGGCATGATCACAGCTCACCGCAGCCTCGAGCTCCTGGGCTCAGGCCATCCTTCTGCCGCAGCCTCCTGCGCCGCTGGGCCTTCAGGCACGCGCCACCACTCTCAGCTGACTCTTAAGCTGTTTTTGTAAAGACGAGGTCTCGCCGTGTTGCCTAGGTCTCCAACTCCTGGGCTCAGACTATCCTCCCGCCTCAGCCTCCCGACGTGCCGGAGGTACGGCCAGGAGTCACCGCAGCCAGTCCAGAGAGATGTCTTCTTCAGGCGACAGATGTCGTGCCATGTGGAAGGTCCACACGAAGGCCTGATGGAAGTCCTGCCCTCTCGAAAGCTGCCCATCCACGCTCCTTCTGGATCTCACCCAGAGGACGGCTGGGTCTGATCACGCCGTTCCCTGTCACCCACCTTCCCACCCCCTGCCGCAGCCTGGGGAGTCTTTCCGACGAGCAGTTTGGAGGCAGGTGCCCTTTCCTTACACGCACTCAGGTTGGGCAGCTCGAAGGCTGGCTCCAGGCAGGGGGGCTTCGGCGCAAGAAGAGCTGAAAAGCAACCTGCCAAGTAAACTCGGGCAGACAGCACCAGCTGCACTGGTCTGAGCAACGCAGGCGAGCCCGGCCCCTGCCCCTGCCCCAACCCACCTCGTGCTGGCAAGTCCTCTTCAGGGCTGGAGACCACCCCAGAGGCGACCTTGAGCAGAACTCGTTTTCACTTCCGAACAGAATGGGGGAAAAGTTCGGCGAACGGAACGGCTGTCAGCCAGGAGAGAGGAGCTGACAGAGCCCGTCACTGGGGCAGCAGCTGTGGCAGGAGAGGCAGAGGTTCAGTCCTCGAGGCTCCAGGGCAGCCTCCGGCATCTGGCTGGACCGAACTCGGATGTGAGCTGCGCGGATCGGCAGCCCCGGGCGGCGGTTCTGCAGGGTTTGTTTTCTTTCGCCGGCGGGACGGCGCGTTTCAGGGAGGCAGAAGCCGGCCTGCCCGGTGCACGCCACAGAGTCTGGGCTGGCCAGTCATTCCAGGAGCAGGCACTCGTGTCTCTTCCCCTGCGTGGGGCAGACAGACGAGCCGGCCGCCACGACACAGTGTGGCGTGTTCTGCAGATGCCAGAGGAGCACAGGGGGATCCTGGAGAAGCCTGCAGGGGCGAGTGACGCAGGGTCAGGCAAGGCTTTCGGAGGCGCTGGCTCGATGCGCACGTCGAGGGACTAATGGCCACATCCGGGCACGCTCGGCCCTCGCTCTCGGGACTCATGTGCCTGCGTCTCTGCTCCTCCGCTACACGTTTTCCGCCTCCAAAACGCTGCTCCTCGGCCCCCCTGGCTCTCACTCGCCCGAGTGACGTCTTCCAGCTCCGCGGCTTAAGCACCGTCCCAACGTGTGTTCCCAGCCTCGCTCTCCAGTGCCTTGGACACCCAACAGGCAGCCCAGAGCTGGCATGCCCACCCCAGGGCTCCGGGTTCTCCCTTCCAGCCTGCTTCTCCCGCATCCCTCACCACGCTGGTAAGTGGCAGCACCTTCCGCCCAGCTCCTCAGGCAGAGCCCTGGGCGTTTTCCTTCCCGCTCTGCCTCTGAGACCCTGCACGGACGCCGGGAGCAAAGTCCTGGCTCCGCCTTCAGATTCGCTTCTCAAGACTGCCACACTCTCCCCGCACCTTTCACTGCACTGTTGCAATGGCCCTAACGGGCCCTGCCCCAGTCCTGCCCTGTCACAGGCCATCCTCCAAGCAGCACCAGGGTGAGTTTGTTTGTTCGTTTCTGAGTCGGAGTCTCGCTCCATGGCCCAGACTGGAGGGCAGCGGCCGCTCCCGGCCCCTGCAGCCTCCACCGGCCGGGCTCCGGCGAGCCTTCCGCGGAGCTGGAACTACAGGCGCGCGCTGCCACACCCGGCTCATTTTTGGTTTATGGTAGAGATGAGGTCTCGCCAAGTTGCCCGGGCGGGTCTCGAACCTGCCAGCTCAGGCCATCCACCCACCTCGGCCTCCCAAAGCACGGGATGACAGGCTGAGCCACCGAGCCCGGCTTAGGGTGAGCCTTTAAAAACTCCAATCAGTTGTCGCCTCCGCTCAAAACTCTCCAAAGACGTCCTAGCAAACGCTGCACCCAAGCCCACGTCCTCGCCTCGCCTCAGGGCCCGGCACGATCCACTCCTTCCATCTGCTGTCACTCTCCAGCCCACTAGTCCTGCGGTTCCTTGACATGCCAAGTTCACTCCTGCCTCGAGGCCTCTGAGCCACTGTCAGCTCTGCCGGAATGCTCCTCTCCACCTGACCCCGAGGTCTCCCTCATCGCGCCTCCCCCACCTTGCCTCGCTTTCCTTCCTGGCGCCTCACTACCTGACCCTGTCACCCAGTCACCTGCTCACGCCTATCTTCCCCACTGGAACGCCAGCTGCGTGAGGGCGCACGCGTCATCGGTGTGTTCGCCACCATCACTCCCAGGCCTTACACAACGCCGGGCAGACGGTGGGCATTGAAGAGCAGCATCTGTCGAGTGAACAGGTCTCAGAGCAGACGGGACGGAGACAGCGCATCAGAGCAACAGAACAGGCACGGCTGGAGCCCAGGCGGGCACGGGGCGTGACGGGAGACGAGAAAGGCAGAGCCAGACCTCGGAGGCTGAAGGCTGGAGGCTGAAAAGCAGACGTTGGCCAGGCTCGGTGGCTCAGCCTGTCATCCCAGCACTTTGGGAGGCTGGTTCAAGACCAGCCTGGGCAACTTGGCGAGACCCCATCTCCATGATAAATCAAAAATTAGCCAGGCATGGTAGCGTGCGCCTATAGTTCCTGCTGCTTGGAAGGCTGAGGAGGAAGGACCGCCGAGCCCAGCCGGTCGACGCTGGGGCGGCCGTGAATGTGCTGCTGCACTCCAGCCCGGGCAACGCAGTGAGACTCCGACACAGAGAAAAAAGAAAAGAGCTGACACGCGCACTTTGCTGTCACACACGAAGTGAGCTGCACAGCGGAGGCTGCTCTGTGGGAGGATGCCCAGCCAGGAGGGGCATTTCCGTCCGTCTGCGAGGTTAGCTGGGTCTGATGGCAACTCCTGCCTCTCCCGGAACGGCGAGCTCTTTGAGGGCAGGGACTCCTCAGTCGTCGCTGCTGTGTCGCCAGCAGCCAGGCTGGCTGGCATAAGGCAAGTACTCAGTGAGGCTCTGAACTAATGAACTCACGAATTGTTGCTTTTTCTGCCTTCCAAGAAGCTACGTGTGTCTCGAGTATACTGGTCACGGGAATGCAAGGAAACAGCATTTGGATCCGATCCACTAAAACGGCCCAGACTCACGTGAATTCAGAGTCAGAGGAGCATCTTTAATAATCTGGCAATTACTCATTTATATCTCACTCAAATGGCATGTAGGTGGTTCACAGAAAATTATAAAGGTAATCTAAGAATCGAAAAGATTTGGAAAATCTGGCCATGCGCATTACTAAATCATTCCAGCCCATTCATCAAAGAATCCCCCACGGCCCAGAGCAAGGCCTTCTCATGCTGATACTCACTTGTCACAAAGGCTTGAATCTGGTGACTGACTCAGCTTGTGCAGGATGTCTACAATGCCCATGTCTCGCAACTTGTCCTGGCGTTCCTGCGAACCTAGAAGATGAAAGCTGGCGGTTACGGGCAGCCACGCTGTGATGCGCAACCAACAACCCGGACAGAGCCTCGTGGTGTCCTTCTCTCCTCGCCCCTCCTGCCCCCTCGGCCCCACCTCTCCTGGCGTAGCCGGATGCCCAGCAGCCTTCGACCTGGTCTCTCTGCCTCCCACGCCTCCTGCTGCAGTTCACTCTGTGAACTGGAGTTCCAGAAGCATCTCTGTGCTGGATTTCTCCAAGGGCTAGACGATCAAAGTCAGAGGTCCAGCCAGGCAGGAGGTCTCTGACACTGATGCCAGCTCTGTCACTTCTTTCAGGACATACTCACAGCCCTGGCTCTTCCTACCCCACAGGTTTTATCCCCGGTCCTGTTGTCTTCTATTCTCCTCTGCCCCCGCCCCGCAGCATTCTTGCTGCCTCTCAGCGCAGCTGGCAGTTTCAACTCCACACTACTCGGTTCCATCTCTTTTTTTTTTTTTTTTTTTTTGAGTTGGAGTCTCACTCCGTCGCCCAGACTGGAATGCAGTGGCACACTCGTGGCCACCGCAGCATCAACCTGCTGGCTTCCGGCGATCCTTCTGCCTCAGACTTCTAAGTAGCCAGAACTATAGGCACGTGCTATCATGCCCGGCTCATTTTTGATTTATTGTAGAGACGAGGTCTCACCAAGTTGCCTGGGCTGGTCTCAGACCTGCGGTCTCCGGCAATCCACTCGCCTTGGCCTTCCAAAGTGCTGGGATGACAGGCTGAGCCATCGAGCCCGACCTGCTCCACCTTCTAAGTAGACCAAGATTCCTTGAGGGTAGCTTTGTCTCCCTGGTCTTGGCATCTAGGTCTGCGGGTTGAATCCAGCTTCCCTTCTTCGTTTTAGAGCAGCTAAGGAGAGTAAGCCCCCTGGAATCTCCTGTGCTGTTATTTTATGTATGTGTGCTTTGGTCCAAGGTTTCTGGCCCAGCACTCCCAGCCCCTGTTATGGTTCTGCTACATTGTTGGCTGTGCTGCTTTAGAGCAGATTCAGGAAACACCTCTCAGACCGCCTCCACCTCCTCTCCCCTTTGGATCGTGGGTCTCAAGACCCTCCATAGAGAGCGTCCCACCCTGCACCTGGGGGAAGGCCCGCTGCCGTCATGAAGCATCCATACAAACCCGAGAAGACGAGCTCTGAGAGCTTTCTGGATGGCTGCATGTGCGAGGTTCCTGGAGGGCGGCGCACCCAGGGAAGGCCTGGCAGCGCCGGGCCCCTCCCCCACACCGTGCCCTGCATGTCTTCACCTTCCTCTGCATCCTTCGCCATATCCTCTACGACAAACCAGGAAATGCATCCCCAGTTCTGTGAGTCACCCTCGCAAATTTATCAAGCCCAAAGCGGGGACTGTGGATCACCACCTTGAGTCCGCCAGAAGTTCCAGAGGGCCGGACGCGTGGCGACGGACTGCGTGGGGCTTGGGAAGAAAGTCCGGGGATGGGACTCAGCCTCCACCTGGAGGACCTGGCACTATCTCCAGGCAGACGGGATCCGGATTTAATCAGGGGACACCCGCTTGGTATCTGCTGCAGAACTGACTGCTTGCTTGCCGGTGGGGAGAAAGCCTCACATGTCTTGGGGTCGCAGAAGTCCTCTGTGTTGACTGCTGTGTGAGAGCAGAGCATTTTCCTGCCACGTGTTCCCACTGAGGGCCTACAATGACCTACTCAGGCGATGGACTTCTCTAGACCTAGGGAACCAGAATCTCCGGGGAGGGAGCCCAGAAAGCTGCATTTAAAAGTTCCCCGGGTGACTCGAATGCCGCTGACCCAGCAATGAGACCCCCTGCTCTCCAACGTTTGTTTGACCCCTCGGCTGTGCCTTGGAATCATATGGAGAGTCTTAAGAACCATTATGCCTGGAGACCGCCCCCAGAAGCTGAGCTGTAACTGGCTCGATGTAAAAATCCTCAGGTGAGTCTCATCTGCAGCCAGGAACGGAACCTCTGCTCTAACGAGGCTCCTGACAGACTGTCCACCGCCCCAGGCACGCTGGACTTCTCGCTGCTCAGCGACGCACCCTCTTCTCCCTCGCACTCGTCTCCTGCTGTCCTCACATGCGCTTCCTCTGCTCATAACGAAAGGCCCACCCTCCACCCACGCGCCTCTCCTCGTTTCCAAGTGCATCTCACCATCCTCGCTAGGCAAGGACTGTCACCTCTCACTCTCACTCCCTGAACCCAGTATCGCTGGCCCCAAGGTGGGGGCTCGGTGGGAACCGTCCAGTCGACTCGTGTCAGCCCCACCGATGCTCATCTCCGGGTGACTCTGCAGGCTGCCCGGGGATGGGGGCCACTGCTCAGGATCTCAGGGGCACCTGCTGCCTTCTCTGCAGGAGGTTCTCTTCCCACAATCTTCTTCAGAACCAATCTCCCCAATCCCTTACCTTCCTCTTCGTTCCATATGAGGTTTGATATGCAAAACATAGCGGCAAGCTGCAGTTTGACATGCGAATGACCCTACGGATGCAGAAAAGGAAAAAAAAAATCAAAATGGTGGCAATCTCACTTTAGATAATTTTTCTGGGTGACCTATGACAGGCAATCCGATAGCCTAAAAGTTGGAAGCAGAGGGCTCGAAGCCCAAAGTCTTGGGGGCCATGAAGACAACGCTAAGGAGTGAAAGGGTTACAAAACGGTGGGGAACCCAGCAGAGCGAGAGTGCCGAAGACATGCACGTTCCACATTTCAAAACCATCTCACTCGCCAAACAAAATTTTTCTGGGGCCGTATGTGTAGCTTGGGGCTTATGATTCACCTCATGCACACAGGAACACTGACAAATGACAATTCTATGCTCTCGATTTAGGCTCGCTTTCAGGTCACCAGCAGCCAGTAAACTAGGGGGATGTGCATTTGGTAAGTATATCTTCAGCTACTGGTTGGTCAACTTATTCAAACGGCCCAGTCATTCCTCTGGGGAAGAAAGTGAATAGTCCGGAAGTTCTGTAACACCTAGGCTTTCTCTCACACACAGTTTATAACTGGCTTGCTCCTTTGCCATCAGTTGCTGAAAATAATTCTTCTTCTTCTTCTAAATATGTGTGGATGTACTTATTTATATTTTGATTTTTAGAGACGGTGTCTCACTTCGTCACCCAGGCTGGAGTGCAGCAACACACTCATGACCACCGCAGCCTCGACTTGCTGGGCTCAGGTGATTCTTCCACCTCAACCTGCCAAGTAGCTGGGACCACAGGCACGTGCCACTGACACCCGGCTAATGTTTTGATTTATCGTAGAGATGAGGTCTCGCCATGTTGCCCAAATTGGTCTCAAACTCCTGGGCTCAGGGAATCCTCTCACCTCAGCCTCCCAAAGTGCTGGGATGACAGGCAGGAGCCACTGTGCCTGGGTATTTTTTTCTTTATATGCTGAAAGTAAGACCATTTCTGGTTAAGTTGGCTCATCTATCCACATATGCTTTCTCCTACATGAAAGAGGAGCCAATAGTAAAACAACCTTTATAGATGACTTTCCAACTGATCAATCAAAAAAATTCTGGTGCATTTAATAATTTATGCCTCCAAGGGAACATCAATGGTGAGATACAATCAATGGTGTCTTCAAGACTTAATCTTCTCATGTAGGACTATATCTCAACTAAGCACAGACAAAGAAATAAATGTGGCTTCCTCCATTAGAATACTATGGTTAGTGATTCTTCCTCTTCTACATGCCAACACTTTTTTTTTTTTTTTTTAAAAAGAGATGTCCAGTTTGGGTAACAGTGAGACAAAACAGAAGAAAACTTATCCGCTCCTAGCCTCAGACCATCAATGAATATCAAATAAATGAACACGTATATACTATAAGTATACTAGAACAAATATGCACTTACTGTGTATAAGTTTATTCATCATTTAATAAACATTTTTTGAGAAAACAAATTGCTGTGATAGGGAAAGCTGGGGGCTGGAGAGGTGGGAGCTTAATTTAGAAGGCGTGCTCCAAAACGGTCTCCCCGAAGCACTGAAGCAGAGACTAACGAATGGGAAGGTGTCTGGGTGTGGACAGGAGGCGACCAGGGGGCCCAGGAGGGGGAGCAGCTCCCGAAAGGTCTGAGGGGCAAAGGAGTTGAGTGTCCAGAGCCACAGGCATGATCAATTTGTGGGCCCTCGTAGGCCAGAGCAAGGGCTTGATTTCATTCTGCGTTGACCGGAAGCCCCGAAGGATTTATACAGTGGAGGGACACGGTCTCACTGACATTACTAGAAGAGACTAGAGTGACAGTGAGAAGTGCCAGGAGGCTATTACTATTACAGTCAGTTCAGCATGAGATGCGGTGGCTTGAACTAGAGTCGGGCAGTGGTGGGAAAAGTAAACAGATTCAAGACCAGCTTTGGAGGAAGGGCTGATGGACCTTGCCAATCAACTGCATGAATGAGGGGGCAGAGCTGGAGGAATCAAAATAGACTCCCAGGTTTGGGCAAGCAACAGGGTCGTGAGCAGAGCCAGCAGACTCAACAGAACGACCAGGGGAGAGGACGTCTAGGCTTAGGGGACACTGCTAAGGGTTCCTTTTTAAACATCAACTTCAAGAGGCACTCGGAGCGAGAGAGAGAGAGAAAAGGGGATCAGACAGCCATGTGGAGATGCCGAGGAGGCAGGAAGGCCTACGAGTCCAGAGGTCAGAAGAAAGCCGAGGCTGTAGGTGTACACTTAGAAAGCACAGCATCAGCCTAGAGATGATTGTGCACGCCATGGGGCAGGGCGAGAGAGTCCCTTAAGCCAGAGGTTCTCACCTCTACCTGTACATGAGACCCCAGGGAACTCTAACAGCTCTTGTTGCCCAGGCTACACCACTGTTACATCAGAGTCTTCAGAAGGGACAGCAAAGCCACAGTCTCTGACAGGTCCCTGGGAGGTCCTATGTGCAGCCCAGAGCAGGGGAGGGTAGAGGGAGTCCAGGGTATGCAGGGAGGGCTGATGTCATGGAAGCCAAAAGAAAAGGCTGTTCCCAAAAGGAGGAGATAGTCGAGCGAACTGAAGCCTGCTGCAGGACAGGGCAAGAAGAAGAGAGAAAAGCATCCTTGGATCTGGCATCACAGAGGTCACTGGTGACCCCAACTAGGACAGTTTTCAGCTGAATAACAGGGGAGAGGCCAGACGAAGCAGAGGAAGAAGAATGATGTTAAAGGAAAGGACGTTGCGTAGCAAAGATGCTTTTAAGAAGTCTGGCTTTGAGCTGGGTGTAACAGCTCATGCATGTAATCCCAGCACCTGGGGAAGCTGAGGAGAGAGGAGTTCTAGGCCAATCCAGGAAACAAGGTAAGGCTCTGTCTCTAGAAAAAATTGAAAATTTAGCCAGGTGTGGTGGTGCGTGCCTGTAGTCCCTGCTACTCAGGGGGCTGAGGCAGGAGGATCACAGTGATCTGTGATCATGCCACTATACTTCAGCCTGAGTGACAAAGTGAAGCCCTATCTCAAAAAAAAAAAAGCCTGGCTTTCAACAGCAACAGAGAATATATCGTGACAGGTACGAGAAGTTAAGAAAAACTTTAAAAAGATTAGAGACACTATATGGATCAGGTATTGGAAAGATAAGGGGATTCCTTGTTGAAGCAGTAAGATTTTCACTCAACAAATATTTATCAAGCATAGGCACTGGGCCAGGCACTGTCCAAGGTGCTAGATGTACAATTACGCACAAAACTGACAAGGTTCCTTGCCCTCATGAAGCTTGTAGTGGGGAAGGGGGGACACTCAGTAGGTACACAAGCAAATACACATTACCATGACTGAGCTGAGTGTGCTTGTTCTGAAGAAGGGGAACAGAATGCAGTAACAGAGAAACATCAAAACAAGTAAGAGCCCAGCAAGGAAGTGTCAGCTCAGCTGAGAGCTGCAGGGTGAGGAAAAACGGGCAGAAAAGTGTTCCAGGCAGATGAGCCAGCAGGTGGGAAGATCCTGAGGCAGGAAGGAACATAGCCTTTCGGAGGAACCAAGAGCCCAGTGCAGTAAGGAAGTGCAGACTGCAATGCCGTGGGGGCCACAGAGGGGTCAGGGGATGCGGGTCTTGACAGGTAACATGAGCTTGACGCCAGGTGTAGGAGGGAGCCACTGAAGGGCTTTAGCTTCTGTTCTCTTTTCAACATTTTATTTTTGTCTTTAAAAATAAAGTTTTTGTGGACAGGGTCTTGTGTTGCCCAGGCAGGTCTTCAAAAAACTTCTGGCTTCAAACCATCCTCCTGCCTCAGCCTCCCAAAGTGCTGGGACTAAAGGCATGAGCCACCACATTCAGCCTTCTACTCTCTTAATAAAACAACCGAGGTTATCACTGACAGTGATGCGGAGGGAAGAGGTGAGGTCTAAAGAATGAGGAGCAGGTAAGAACCTACTCTTGTGGAGCATGAAGGAACCAGCTCACTAGAGAATCACTGAAGGATACCTGGAAGGGTCAAGCGCCCATTTGGGGGTTTGGCATCTTTCTCTGCAGTTGTTAACTCAGACATGGCAGGCAAAGAGAGAACAGGTTAGTGGGGAAGGGTCGGAGGGAGAATTTTTTAGGAGAGGTTGACAGAATGAGAGGGGAGGGGTGTTTGGTACCAGTTTTGACAATGGTCAGTTTCTGGTGATAAGATGCAGGGTATGGCCACGGCTGCAGGTGACAGATTGTTCAAAAGCAAACAGGTCCAGAAACTATGGTGCCAGGGGGCTGGAGGGTCCGCCCACTATGGGACAGAAGCCTTGACAGGGACTGGGGGCACTGAGAAAAAGCCAAGAGCCCATCTTCCCTGAAAAAGAGGCAAGCCATCAGCAGATGAAAAGGGTGGGGTGCAGGGTGCAGGTGACCATGTTACCAAACGGTACAACCTTCAGAGAGTCGGTGTTCTTTCTTCTTCTGCAAGATGGAAGAGCTCCTTGAATAGGTCACAGTGTCTTCTCCTCTTTTTAACACCTCTGCAAAACTTGTTACGTGCTAACAATGTCACAGTCCCTGCCTTTTAAATCTGCCACAAAGGGGGCAAAGCTCACCATGTAATACTTGATTTTCTGCAGGACATCATCGTTGGTCATAATAAGCTCTTTTGCTGTTGTCCCATCTGCTATGTTGGCTAAGATGCACAGTGTCTAGAACAGAACAAAGGTCAACAATCAGGAGAGTGCTGAAGACCCCAGAGTAAGGCTCAAGAGCTTGGGCCATCTCTCCCTGAAGGGGCATGGATTCTCACGGGTTCTGCTCTCAAGGCCCTGATTTCTCACCTCCTGAGGTCATTACCAACAATAGTAACCACAACCAAACCAGGTGTACCTTAGGCAAAAGGGACTCCGAACACTTCAGTGGCTTCCTGCTGTGCACAAAGCCATAGCCGGGCAAAGCCAGCCATACTGTATAGACCATACTGTCAAATTTTTCCTACATGTTTCATTTCTCAGAGAAGCTCTTGCGACTAGCCCACAAGGTCTCTTCAGAGATGTTGTCTCCTTGGTGGAGGCAGGTTGTAGCTCCCATCCCTTCCCAAAGCCTCCATCTGCTACTTGCTCCTAAGCTCAGGACCGTGTGGTTGAAGGCCCCAGATGCTGTCATACCAGCTACACTGGCCATGTGCAGTTGGGACCTCTTGACTTTTTTGAACTCTATTAGGGGAAGAGAAAAGGAAGCAAAATGTGTGAAGGAACTGAGATCACATCGGTCTAATGTGAAGGCTGGAGGGAGCCTGTGCCAGCTGGCGGGACATGACATCTTAATGACAATCACTGCACTGGTGACTGCGGTCTTCTTCTTAGAGGAAGAGGCTGTTCTTGTCAACTGTTCCATTCTCATGGCTAGACCAGCAGGAGCAAGGATTAAAGGTGGAAGGACGGTGGTAGGGATTGCAAGCCAGTGCCAGATCTAGCAGTTCAACACACATCTACTGAGCTCCTATCATGGGCACGCCTGCTGCAGGGTATCAGGTGAGACTGGAATAAAACATACTTCCTGGCTTTAAAGCTGTCACACAAACAATTACATTTCACTGTGACAGTAAAACCAGAGAACTGAGAAAGCATAAAGTAAGAGCACGAAAGGTTGGATAAGAAAGGTTCAGGGAAAGCTTTTTGGAGGAGGAGACTCAGTCCTGGAGCACAGTCAGGAGTCACTCAAAAAAAAAAGGAGGTGAGGATGAGATACAGATTCAAAGAATTTCCCCCAACTTTAACCTTTTTCTTTGCAAGACCTAAGCTAATTGAGGAGACTGTTTTCTTACAATGGTCCAAACTCTCAAATATTCTAAAGAATATGTGGTTTTATTTCTCCTAGATTAACATACTGTAGTAACTAGGGAGTCCTAAGGTGTAAGCCAGAAAAGGCTGCCTCTGACATACTGCAAACATAAACAATTAAATTTACAATCCAAGGGCTATGCGAGTACTGGGAGACTCTATTCGAGGGCAGCTGTATCACGACGAGGAGACCGTTATATGCTCAAGAAGTGGACAGAGATGATCTGGGGAAGGTACCAGATTTCTGGTGATCTGGCATATAATCACTGGGACATGGCAAACCCGCCATAACTTTTTTTGGTAGGCACAACACCCTAAGAAAATTAGTAATAATGCATCTGTACTCTTTTTGGTTAGTCTATGAAGAAGGACTATGAATACAGCCGATGAAGGAGCGAGCAGACATGAGCGTGACAAGTGCAATGTCTTTAAAAGGTCATCCTTTCGGTACTGAACCACCTTCATGTCGGCGATCAACTGACCACACACGTGTGGGTGTTTCTGGACACCTGGTCTGTTTCACTGATCTACAGATGCCATCTTTTTGCTAATGGCATACTGCCTTGACTGCTGTGCTTTTGCAGTAAGTCTTGAAACCAGGCACTGTGAATCTTCCAATTCTGTTCTTTTTTTGCTTCAAAACTATTTTGGCTACTTTAGTTCCTTTGCTTTTTCATATAGATTTGGAAGATCTATATGTAAAGGCAAGCATTTTAGATGGAATTTTTCTCTAAATATTACATTTCTCTAAATACTACTGTAAATGTAATTACAGTAAAGGTAATATTTAGAGAAAATCATGCTGGAACTTTGGTTGGGATTGAGTTGAACCTATAAATCAACTTAGGGAGAATTGACATTTTAACACAGTACATCTCTCCATTTATTTAGGTCGTGGATTTCTTTCATTATCAGTGTTTTGTAGTTTTCGGTATACTGATCCTTGTGAGATTTATTCATAAGTATTTCATTTTTTTCTGAGCTACTGCAAATAATGCTGTTTTAAAATACTTCAATTTCCAATTGTCCAACTGCTAGTATATAAACATACAACTGATTTTTCTATCTTGTGGCCTTGCTTCCCTCATTTATTAGTTCTAGATTTTTTGGTGACTCCATGGCATTTTCTATATGGGCATGTTGTTTGGAAACAGTTTTACTTTCTCCTTTCCAATCTGAATGCCTCCTGTTTCTTTTTCTTGCCTTATTATACTTCGTAGGAACCAGTACAATGTTGAACAGGAGCGGTGCGAATGCACGTGCTTATCTTGTTCCTGATTTACGGGCAGTGACAGTTGTGTTCACTATCTTGATTACGGTGATAGTTTCACATGTCGGAACCCACCACACTGTACACTTTCAATATACGCAGCCTAATGCATGTCAGTCATAGCTCAGTCAGGACCCTAACTTATCAGGTGCGCTTGAGAAGCACTGAATTTCCAGTCACCACCCGGCAGCTTAGCCTCCCGTACCTGCCTACTGTGGACCATCTCCAAAATCCACAGGAGAGAGTATCCCTTGCGTCCTACAAAAACACATTGTCGTTGCTGGTCTTATATTTTGCTCTCATTCAAATCTTGTCTCGCCTTTCTGTCTTGCCTCACTTTTCAGGCTAGTGGAATTCTATCCAGGTGAGCAGTCCTTATAGACAAAATGCATTCATGTCCTCTCAAAGTAGAAGGGTTTCTTCTGGACAACGTGTTTCTTCATTGTTGAGTTCTAGTAACGGATCTCATTTCACTTCGTTCCAGTTTTGCTTATGGAATTATACTTTTACTGCACTAAATTTTTTTTTTATCAAAACTTAGGTGTTATGTAATTCAAAATCACCTAAAACAGTCACCTTAAAGCCACTTTACAAAATCTACCAGCTTTCTGCTCACAAATTCAACTGCAGCTCCTAAGTCCTTCCACTCTTACTCTGTGGCGTGCTCTCCCAAAGCCCGCTGAACCGCACTCTACCTCGGGAATATGAAGGAGGCGGCGCACAGGTCCTGCGGTCGGACCCTCTGGGTCCAGCTCTCTGTTGATGACCTTGGGCAAGTCTCTTGCATGCGTGTAGACGTACATCCACACGGATAGCTTCGTGAAGTCTTTTTCAGCTGGGGTGTCACTCTGTCACCCAGGCTGGAGTGCAGCGATGTGATGAGGCCAGCTGCAGCCTCCAGCTCTGGGCTCCAGTGACCCTCCCTCCTCAGACTTTCAAGTAGCTGGGGCTACAGGTATGCATCATCAGGCTCAGCTAATTTTTAAAGAATGTCTTCTTAGCAATGGCGCCTCACTGTGTTACCCAGGCTGGTCTTAAACTCCTGGGCTCAAGCGACCCTCACACCTCAGCTTCCCAAAATGCTGGGATTACAGGCATGAGCCACCACTCCTGGTGCTTAATGAATTTTGAAAGTGAACACATCCATGTAGCCAACACCTATGTCAGGAAACTGAATACTACCAGTACCACAGTGCTGTGTGGAAAGTTTAAGTTTGCAGGTGACCTTTACTTCTACGGCAAAATAAGATACATGCATCAAGACTCTCATGACAGATCCTAGAAAATGCAGAACCGTAACTCCCAAACTGTAACCTGACGCATGCGCAGCCTCTATACCGTCATGCCTATCCTCCACGCGCCCCACTGAACGCAGTGAAAGCAGGGGTGGGGGATGCAGCAAAGACACCTAGGAGTGAGGACACCAACACCGTCCCCAGGGGAAGGAGTCGCCTTATCAGGGAGCTGCAGGGATCTGAGCTCAGAGCTGGTGGCAGCAAAGGCTGGAAAGAGTGAGCTGGGTAAGGACTGGCGAAGGATGACTGCTCCGACAGAGACAGGAGTGTACAGTGTGGGCCACAAAGGGGAAGCAACCGACCCCAGCCATGCTCTCCTCGATGCAGGGGGAATTCCTGATGATGGTTTAAGGGGTGGTGGGTGGTCCTTCCTCCTGTCTCCAGGGCACCTTCATCCCAGCACCCTTTCTTCTGCAGATCTGAGTATTCGAGGAGACTTCTAAAACTTTCTCTGTGCTCACATGCAGAAAATATTCTACAAGGAAGAGAAATACATACCTGCTCTTTGACCTCAATGTCATGTTCCCCTTCCAGAATAAGGGTGACGGCTTGCATAATCTGCTTTCCATGAGTACTCATGATTTTATCTATGTGCTACAAAACAACAGAGAAGCTGTAATTATCATGGAGGAAACAAAGGAAAGGACCACAGGAAAGAACAGAAGGCATCTGAAAGTGGAACAACGCAACTCACAACTGCTTCTAGCAGGGTACCTCAGCTTACAGAACTAGATGCCAAAGAACAGCGTTTATTATGTGTTGAAGCTGCAGCTTGCCTTACATATATACTTAATGATTTAAACAAATGAAAGCATACAGTTGATCTGACAGAATATAAAAGTACAACCACTGGGGGTCCTCAAGCCTAAAGATATTAAAGAAAAAGGAAGAACAAAAAATGGATGGGCGGGGGTCAGGGGAAGGTCAGAGACAGGGAAAATATGGTGCAGACGTATTAATACACTCGTGGGGCCCAAATGCACAAGGATGACTCAGAAGACAGTGGGGCCCAGAGATGAGAAGCAGCCACGCTCCCCATCGACCTGAAGGTCACAGACACTGCTGCACAGGGAACACTGGAGGACAGCATCGAGGGACCCACCAGCAAGGCTCGGCTTCTCACACTCGGACGTGTACCTCTACTCTCTCCACTACATTTTCAGGGGTCAAGCCAGCAAATGAGGGCTGAGGGTGGTCTATGCAGTAGCTCTGAGAATTCTTTAAGGGAAAAAGGCAGATACCCCAGACATCCATGATTCAGGCAGATGAGGAAACCCACCCAGGCCAGTCAACAGGGAAAAAGAAAGCAACAAATCAAAGCAGGCACTTGTCATGGCTTCCTCTTTTCCAGGGAGCAGAGGAAGACAGGACAGGAAGTATGGACGTGAAGGGTTGGGGCAACATGGTGAAGCAGCTCCCAGAACACCTACAAAGGCAACAGGTCCAGACATCAGCTCCTTGAATCACACTCTCGTTGATGAGAGCAGAGAGAGACAGCAATGCTTAGCAATGCCTCACAGGGTAGGTAATCTGCAGGCCTGGGAGATTTTACTTACAGGTCGAGTAGACAGGAGGTTTCTAAGAAGTCCCAATGTCTTCATCAGCACATTCAAATCTGAATCTGATAATAATCGGAATAGCTGTTCGGTGCTCAAGCTTCGTAAGATATCTGCTTTTATTTTTTGTTCAGCTTGAAATGCCATATTCTGAAAGGGTTAAAGAAGTTGCAAGAATCATGTCTACATACACTTTATTAAATGATACTTCAACAGTGAGTCTCATCATTTTCAAAGTACAATCTGCAGAAAATGCTTGAGTCACACTATTTTCTTGATTCCTTCTGGTCACCTGTATTTCTGTCTCCCAAGAGAAAGATTAATTATCACTCTTAGATGTACTTCTAGATGTGGACTATGACCACTTTTAGACATGGGCGTTTGAATGTCTTAAGTTTCTCAAAGAAATACATTTATCACTTTTGAGAATATCTTTATGGTTATCCAGTTGCCTTCTGTACTTTAATTAACAAAATGACAATGAATGACTATACCGTGCCATGCCATTTGAAAATGACTTCAAAGTACTCACATATTGTGGGTGAAAATAAGCAGTGGGTTTTGTTAACTTTATTGGGATGAAAACATCTATGTGTTCCCAGTACTGTGCTAGGTGCTGCTATGGCTGGGCTATATTATACAGGAAGCTCTCCAGTGGGTGGGAGGTGTGTCTGGGTTACCAGCAATCCCAGATGGCCAGTAGCTATTTTGTTCCTTTTTCTCTAATTCTTATCATGGATTAGTTCAGCTTAACCACAAGCTATAACATGTCTGAAGGAAAAAAAAAAAGCAAATTCCAAATAACAACTCATAAATCAACTTGATACAAAGATCTCTTGTAAACTAGACTTCTTATAGTACGCAGTTATTGCCCTCCAGGAACTTATTTTAATGAAGGAGCTAAGACAAGAATCCAGGAATTAAGGAGCTAAGACAAGAGATCAAGTTACCTGATGAGGCAAGGCAGCATGGCGAAGCAAAAACAATATCTGCTGGTGTCAAGAGACCCAGGCCAAAGATGATTCCAAGGTTTGACATTTTGCAGACAAAGAGCAAAGTAGCTGGTAATACGGAGACTGAGAATAAGGTAGTGTGTACAGATTTAAGGAGCGGAATAAGTTCAACTCTCAATATTAAAGTTGTACATGTCAGAGAGTTCTCAGAAGTTCCATAAGCCATTTAGGTGACAGATATGGGAACAGGTACCAGTTACATGTGGACATGTAGCTTTCAAGTAATCTCTTCTATTAGGAGGAGTTGAAACCTTGACAACAGATGAAGTCCTGAAACTGAAGCGTAAAGGGAACTGGAACTGGGAACTGAAGGTTGGACAATGTCCTCTGAGAAGGAGGATGGGTAGGAATTGAGTTAAAAAATTAAGTCCTAGGAAGGAAATTTGGCACACACACAACATCTAGATATTTCAAACAACACATTCTTTAGCTCTAATTTTGATGATAGCTCTATTTCTTTTGTAAATTACGACATATGTAAAAGGGTGAAACATACCATTAAAGCCCATATTCCATTCACTCGTAAAGCGGGATTTTCACTCTGGGTTAATCCACAAAGTAACTCTACGGCTCCTGATTCTAAAATCGGCTGTCATTGGAAAGGAAAAACAACAACCACAACAACACAGCTTTAAAGTCAGGCTTGCAGACTAAAATGTGCACACACCCTGGCGCTCCGCCTACAACTCCACCCCGCTCTCTCCCCACTCCACAGAAGCAGGGAGTGATGCAGCCATAAAAATCGCCTTGAGAAGGGCCAAGACAATTGTTCTCTCACAAACCCCCCAAAACAAAAGAAATCTCTCACTTCCTTCTCCTTTGTAGTCTGGAGGACCCGGGAGACATCCTAGTTATCTGCAGACTTCACAAACGCCCTTATGATTTCATCCCCTAGCTCCCCACTCTCATTGTCCCCATCCCAAGTCTGGGACTCCCTGCTTTGTTTACTTGCGTATCTTGTGTGCTACTTACAAGCTGTGACTATTAAGCAATACGGTTTAGCAGAGAAATGTAATGGAACTTAGACAACCAAATCATCCTCCTCTCAAGTTGTCAATTTTATCACAAACATGCTGCAGAATTGATCCCTTAGTACTATTTTCAGGACTAGTGATTAATTATACAAGCAAAGCTGTAAAAGTCTGTACTTTTACAGTCATGCTGTGTTTCACACCTAAAATACCATGCTCTGGTCTGACCACTTACTTTATGACACTTGACTGAAATAAGTTCCAACTCAGAAAGTAGCAAGGACACGAGGAACTCTCATATACCCTGTCCCCAGATTCAACAAGTTTCAAGATTTTGCTATGACTGCTTTATCAATGTTTCTCTTACACTATACAAGGGGGACACACACAAAAACTGGAATTTATTTGTAAAAAATTATGCATTTATTCTTACATGTTTAAACTTCAGTCAATTTCAGAACTGGAATTTATTTATAAAAAATTGTGCATTGATTCTTACATGTTTCAACTTCATTCTCTATTTGATAAACACCTATTGAGATGCTTTTTCCACTGCTCAAAATAGTTTTTGAACTCATCAACTTTGATGCCTTTCAAAAGTGCTTCTGCCGTTTTTTGTTTCACCTCTTCCACACTGGCAAAACATTTCTGCTGTGGACTTTTTTCATCCAAGGAAACAAAAAAAGTCGCTTGGGGCAAGATCAAGTGAACAGGGAGGGCAGGGTCCAGGCATGCTATTTTTGGTCAAAAACTGCTGAACACTCAGCACATGTGGGCAGGTATGCTGTCATGGTGTTAGAACCAGGCACCTGTTTGTCACAACTCAGGAAATGTCTTCCACAAATTGTGATGTAATCATCTCAAAACTTCCAGATAAAAATTTTGGTCGACAGTTTGATCCAGAGGAACAAGTTCAGCGTGTACTACAGGGAGCCACTTTCTAAAAGACAATTCCAAGGTTTTCTTTTTTTTTGGTCCCCTTGTATACTTATATCCACGTTATCTTTTCTGAACCAACTGAAAGTAGAGTGCATATATCATGCCTCTTTACCCTTAATATTTCAATCTATTTTTCCTAAGAACAAGGATATTCTCTTAGATAATCACAGTACAGTACAGTTACCAACTTTAGAAAGGTTAACATTAAATCAAAATAATGCTTTTCTCAAATCTATAGGCCATATTCCAATTTTGTCCACTGGCCTACAAATGTTCTTACAGCAAGTCCCTGCCTTCCAGTTCAGAATCTAGTGTATTTTTAGTATTAAAAAAAAAAATCAATAAGGTGGGACATAGTGGCTCACACCTGTACTCTCAGCATTCTGGGAGGCCGAGGTGAGAGGACTGCTCAAGGCCAGGAGGTTGAGACCAGCCTGGGCAATACAATGAGACTTCATCTCTACAAATTTTTTTTTCTAATTAGCCAGGCATGGTAATATATGTGCCTATAGTTCCATCTACTTGGGAGGCTGAGGTGGAAGGATCACTTGAGCCCAGAAGGTCGAGGCTATAGTAAGCCTGGGCAACACAGTGAGACCCTGAATCAAAAAAAAAAAAAAACAAAAAAAAAACCCAACAACAACCATATTGATGATCCTATGCCTGATTTCATCTACTTTCTTTCCTAACAGACCCTAAATATTCTGAAGGCAGATCGAGAAGCACGAGAGCTGCCAGGATGGCAAATGGTGGTGTGCTGGCTGTGACCTGGTCATCAGCAGGCCAAGACCCTGAGACAAGCGGAGGGGGATGGGCGGAAGGGCACAGGCATCGGGGGATGGGTGGAGGAGCTGAGCTGGCACACTCTCTTGTCTTCCTCTTCCTCTAGAGTAAGCACCTGTCTCTCACATTTGCTCTAAGATTTCTGTTTGTTGAACAATTGTCTTTGAATCTCCACCTTGTTAATACTACCTTCCTAACTGCTGTCAAAGATGATGGTGTTATAATGCAAAACACAAATTCTGCAAAAACAGGACTACTAAATGTACAATAAATCTGAGTCCATGAATGGGCAGATCAGAGATATTATAACATAGTAAAACTAACTTTATGAAGTTTCCCCTCCCTCATTAAACTTTATTTTAGTTTTCCCTATTTAAAAAATAACACAAATAATTTATAAAGTGCAGAAGGGGACCTCCCCCACATTTAATCTCTCCCCAAACAACTGCCATTAACATTAAACATTAAATACTTATTTTCAGATGACAGCAGTTATCTGATTGTAAGAAATGACTTACAATCCTAGCTTACAAAGTTTGGTCTTAATTTATTCTTTAGTTAATGAAGTTTGAAAATACTCTACTTTAAGCTATAATATTTTTATTTATTTTTTTAATTTTTTTTGAGTTGGAGTCTCACTCTGTCGCCCTGACTGGAGTGCAATGGCCGCTCCTGGCCACCGCAGCCTTGACCTGCTGGGCTCCGGTGATCCTTCCGCCTCAGCCTTCCGAGTAGCTGGAACTACAGGCGTGTACCATGCCCGGCTAATTTTTTTTGATTTATTGTAGAGATGAGGTCTCGCCAAGTTGCCCAGGCAGGTCTCGAACCCGCGGGCTCAGGCAATCCACTCACCTCAGCCTCCCAAAGGTGCGGGATTATAGGCTGAGCCACCGAGCCCGGCTAGCTATAATACTTTTAAAATAAGCTGAATATGCTAGACAGAACAAAAAGAATAAAGGGGAATGAGAATCCTATTTTAAGATGAAGAATGTACTTCACCTCCCAGCCACCCAAATCAAACAATTCACAAGTCGTAGTTAAATCCAAGCCCCAGTTTCCACATCAACTGCTGTAGAAAGTACTTGACTAAGTTCTGGATTTACTGGGCGAAGTCTAGGAAGACAGAATCAATACTAACCTCTTTGCTTGGAGAAAATTCAAGAAGAAGATTACATAGCATGGAAGACGCTACTACTAGGATTTCATCTGGTGCATTTTGCAAAACCTATGGAATTGAAAAAGGGACACTATTAATGGCTTGGAACCATGAGATCGTAAGGTGACTACGTAAAGACAAAAACAATGGTCTTTCCACCTGACTCCTCCTCCTGGAGAGGCAGTTACAAAAGATTCACTTGATAGCGTGTTAAACTTCACCCAGTAGTGCTAGAGTTAGGACTAAGACCCTTGCAGTTGTCTTGGAGAAGCTACAGCCTCACTAGGGGGTGTTGCAGGGAGGAGACAGACATGAACCAGAGAAAGGCACTCTGTGAAAAGCCTGAAGGCCACGGGACTGTGTCGGGGCAAGTGAGCTCATCCTGCAGACGCACGCTAATGGCTGACCTTCTGACGTGCTTCTAGACGGGCTTGTCTGACAGGGCGCGGACGATCAAGCAATTACTGCACAGGCCTGACAACTCCACTAACTAGATAAGTGAACTTGAGCGCATTTCTTAGCTTCTCTGAGCCTGTTTCTTCGTCTGTAACTTGAGGAAAAGAACACCTCCTGGACAGAACTATTTAGGATTAAAGGTGACATGGTAAATATAGGGAAGCATCATAGCAGAGAATTATTTTTTTGAGTTAAGAGTCTCACTCTGTCCCTCAGGCTGGAGTGCAGTGGCACAATCATGGCTCATCGCAGCTTCAACCTCCTGGACTCAGGTGATCCTTCTGCCTCAGCTTCCAGAGTAGGTGGGACTTCAGGTGCGCACCACCACACCCAGCTGATTTTCTGTAGAGATGAGGTCTCACTACGTTGCCCAGGCTGGTCTCGGACTCCTGGGCTCAAGCAATTCTCCCACCTCTGCCTCTCAAAGTGCTGGGATTATAGGTGTGAGCCACCATGGCTGGCCTTGAAAATGAAAAATATAGACTGCCTGAAGACAAATTACAGATGAAAACTAAGAATGTACATGAATTCCTCAGCTATAAAATGAGGTAGTGATACTTGCTTCATAAGATTGTTTTGATAATATATAAAAAGATTTTAGGACAGCTGGGACATATAAGCAAGGTTGTTTGGGGGTTTTTTCTAGAGTCGGAGCCTCACTCTGTTGCTCAGGCTGGAATGCAGCAGCATCCTCACAGCCACCGCAGCCTTGACCTGCTGGGCTCAGGCGATCCTTCTGCCTCAGCCTTCCGAGTAGGAACCACAGGCATGCGCCACCAAACCCGGCTAATTTTTTATTTTACGTAGAGGCAAGGTCTCACCACGTTGCCCAGGCTGGTCTAGAACCCCTGAACTCAGGCAATCCTCTCACCTCAGCCTCTCAAAGTGCTGGGACTACAGGATTTGAGTCACCACGCCTGGCCAAGTAAGGCTTTTTAAAAGGTAATTTATCACCGTAATTACTATTGTTATCAGGCACAGATCAGGCACATAACAGGTATACAGTAAACTAGCTGCCACGAACTTTCACTGAACTCAGAAGGCAACAGAGCATGATGGTAAATGTTAGTTGCTATTAGCTATTATCAGAACCTGTTCTTTCCAGACTCTAAGAGAGAAGGCTTCATAGGCACCACCACTTAAATGCAGTCACCACTCCAATTAAGTCCTCTGCGTTTCGGATCTAATCAGGTTCAGGCTGATGATCCCAAAAGGAGTCTCAGGAGCTCTAGTTATGCGAACTGGAGATATACAATCACCAACGATTCAGAGATTTAAACATACGATCTGCCTTCCGTGGCTAGGTTCGGTCCGAAGTTCCCAAGTTAAGAACTAAGACGCTGCTCCAACTCCCCTGTGAGCAGATGGCAACCCGTCTCGCACACTACGCATGCCGGGCTCTTGTCACAGTCTGGGGCCTTACTCCCCTGCCCTGGCCTGTTCCCCTGACATCTTCCAGGCAGACCCTGCCCGAGCATCCGGGCCATCCCATCCTCCTGGCCAGGGCCACTGTACCCTCCTCTGAGCGCCTGCTGCCCCTCTGTTCCCTGTCTCTGGTTCCTCACAACTGTCCGCCTCTCCCATTCTCTGTACAGTCATGCCCACCTCCCTCTCCATCAACAGAGGCAAGCTTCTTGAAGAAATCATCTATGAGTCTCTGGTCCAGTTTATGCTGGCCAGGAGCAACACAGCAGCACTGCACAAAATGAGTGCCTGATAAATGTGTGCAGATGAAGAGAAATGATCATTTTCCAAAATGTATACTCCTTAGAAACATTAAAATAAGCAAATGCCTACCAAAACGCCAAAAAGTTGCTTTAGGAGGCATGATTCACTCTTTAAATTACTTATTTTATATAAACTGATTTGTTTTATCAAGGTTTATTTTCAAGTTAGATAATATCTAATGATAAACGAAAACAGAAGATAGCCTATGAACTTTTTTTTTTTTGTGAGTCAGAGTCTCACTCTGTCACCCAGGCTGGAGTGCAGTGGCACGCTCATGGCCACCACAGTCTTAACCTGCTAGGCTCAGGTGATCCTTCTACCTTAGCCTTCCAAGTAGCTGGAACTACAGGCATGAGCCACCACGCCCAGCTAATTTTTTTATTTATTGTAGAGACAGTGTCTCACCATGTTGCCCAGGCTGGTCTCAAACCTATGGACTCAGGCAATCCTCTCGCCTCCCCCTCCCAAAGTGCTGGAATTATAGGCATGACCCACCACACCTGGCCAGCCACCACACCTGGCTATCCTATGAACTTTTTAAAAGCAATCACTCAGTGCAGTGTAAGATATAATGTGAAATTCAGAAGTTGTTTATCTAACACTGACCAAATAGAATTTCACCAAAATAAGGTAAAATTACTCACAAATAAAAATTTTAATTAAAATCAAGTGCCTACACTCCTGCAGTTTGGTAATCAACAACTGAAAATATGAAAAAACAGACCAGGTTCGATGGCTCAGTCTGTAATCCCAGCACTTTGGGAGGCTGAGGTGAGTGGATTGGCTGAGCCCGCAGGTTCGAGACCCATCCTGACAACTTGGCAAGATCTCATCTCTACAATAAATCAAAAATTAGCCAGGCGTGGTAGCATACTCCTCTAGTTCCAGCTACTTGGAAGGTTGAGGCAGAAGGATCGCCGGAGCCCAGCAGGTGGAGCCTGCGGTGGCCGGGAGCTTGCCACTGCACTCCAGTCTGGGCGACAGAGTAAGACTCCAACTCAAAAAAAAAAAAAAAAAAAATATATATATATATATATGAAAAAGCAGATTGGAAAAATCAGTAACTATGCAAACAGCTCCCAAACTAGGAACTAAAAAAGTATCTGAAGTAAATCATTTGTTTACTTCCAAGTTTTTAACACTATACTTTAAATGTGCAGCGAAATTGTAGTTTGAAAGTAGTTATACCCACATGTACCAAGTAGACAAGAATACCCTCCTAGACTGCTCGCCCAGACCCTCCCCAAAAAGACTAAAGGGAAACCAAACGCTGTTCCGTTTCTGGTTTGTATGACAACTGGGTCCTGAGGTGAGCCATCCAAGAAAACGGCTCTGGTTGAAAGGGGAGTTACTCTGAGAAGAGGAACTTGGAAAATCTTGAATGGATTTTAAAAAATCAGTAAATCAAGATCAAGCTTCTATGAAAAAAGTACAATCTAAAAACAAAATAGAGTGGGAACAGTAAAAGGAAATACCACTTAACTAAGGAGAGTCTTAAAAAAACCCAGAAATGTCAGACCTGGCCCCAACGGTTTTGGAGAAGGGGCTCTGGCCCTGAAATGGACTCCTGTTGGTGGCAGCTGACTCACTCTGCAAGCAAGTGTCTTCCAAGTGTAGAGAGGCACTGGTATTATCTTCTGAGATTTAGGGCTCTTAATGAGGTTTAGGAGGCAAAAGCCTATCAGGGAATGAGGAATTTCAGAAGATCTGACATATGCCTAACAGGGTGCACACGAGTAAAACCCAGAAAGGTGTGTTCATGGATGGAAACAGGTTCAATGTCACAGGCTGCTCAGGCAGGCTCACTGAAAAGGCAAAACGGAAGAAACTTATGCTGTCCTGGTAAGTCTCACCAGGCTTTATCGTGACGTTCTTTTGGATTACGAACTTCTCGGTGGCCCTGGGCCACTCCTGAGTCGTGCCTTGTACACCAGTCCCACGGTTCCCTCCTCCGAAGTCTCTCCAGGGGTCACACTGCCTTTCACCCACTCCCACCACCCTATTCCAGGACTTCACCACACAGACTGTGTGCTCTGCCAGGAGATGAACCTCCCCATGAAAGCAGGCCTCGGCACGTCCACTCCAAGGCCTCGAGCATCGGTCCACCTCTTCCCCTGGTCCTTACCAGCCCACTGATATGTCTTATTGCATCCCATCCTGTCACGAAGGCATTCTTGCCATTTCCCACACACATCGTGTGTAAAGTTTCTTCTCCTCTCTCCCTGGAGAATTCTTCCTTTTGCCTTCAAAGCTCACTTTATCTTCTTCCTGCCTGAAGCCCCTCCTGACTATTTCGGCCACACGGATGCCCCTACTCTAATCTGACGCCTTACAGGGCAAGAGCTCCATAGTAAAATGTTCGTAGCCCACTGTGCCTGGAGGCCCTGCTTAGCACACAGTAGGTACTCAAAAGCAAAACAAAAAACGACAACATCGCAAATAAGCAACACATTAAGCTCACTAAATGCACGGTATGCGATCGCTTAGGGAGAAAAAGACAGATCAAGGACCAAGTCCTGTGGTTTTGTAATATATGAGGGGATAATACCATTAGCAGCAACTTGATGGATATGCTAAGTCTTAAGTAGATTCATTTGCCCAGTAGCTTTTTTGGGGGAGGAACAGGAGGGCACCTCAACACATGTACCTGTAAACAACTGATGATTCCTTTCCTTTTTTTTTTTTTTTTTTGAGGCAGGGTCTCACTCTCTCCCTGGCTGGAGTGCAGTGGTACTACCACGGCTCAATATAGGCTCAAACTCCTGGGCTCAAACGATCCTCTTACTCAGCCTCCTGAGTAGCTGGACCACTGGCATGTGCTACCATGCCCAGCTAATTTTTTTACAAGTTTTAATTGTTTTTGTAGAGATGAGATCTTGCTACGTTGCCCAGGCTGGTCTTGAACTTCTAGCCTCAAGCAATCCTCCCAAGTTATTCTTTTCCATTTTATAACTAAAAACTTCAAGGAAAACTCCACATAAAGTTAAAGTGTAAGCCGGGCTCAGTGGCTTAGCCTGTAATCCCGCGCCTTTGGGAGGCTGAGGTGAGTGGACTGCCTGAGCCCGCGGGTTCGAGACCGGCCTGGGCAGTGAGACCTCATCTCTAAAATAAATAAAAAAATCAGCCGGGCATGGTAGCGCATGCCTGTAATTCCGGCTACTTGGAAGGCTGAGGTGGAAGGATTGCCGGAGCCCAGCAGGTCCAGGCTGCAGTGGCCGGGAGCGGCCAACTGCACTCCAGTCTGGGCGACAGAGTGAGACTCCAACTCAAAAAAAAAAAAAAAGTTAAAGTGTAATACTAAATATAGTGAGATCATATGAATAACCAAAGCTTTAGCTAATAAAAACTACGCCTGAACTTTCCCCTCACACATGAGATGCTGACCTCAGAAATATTCTGTAGATTTGCAAATGCTTAGAATTTCCAGTTTGAGGAGATAAATGTCTGCTCTCTCCAGAAATCGGATCTCCTCCTAGACCCACAGAGTGCTGTCAGCTGGCTCAGCTCACTGAAGGGTCCAGGGGGTATGGTTGCTACTCGGGGACCCTTTCTTACCTTCATTAAAGGTTTCCACACAGCATGATCCTGGAAACTGGTTCGAAGCTGCTGTACAGATCTTGATAAACTGTGCAAACATCTACAAAAAAGGACCAAAATTAGCTTTACAAGAAACCAAAATGCTTACTTTTCAAACAAACTGCTAGGCATTCACAAATCCAAATCCAAACTTCAAGTCTATCTACAGACATTGCTACGTGAACTCCATCAGACCAGACCACTTTATGAGGTTTGGCGGCTAGCCTGTTAGGTCATGTTTGCTACACACGGTATGAATTCACCTGAGCATACTCTCAAGGAACATTTGGATTCCGTGCTTACTTGGTGAAGGACCAGAAAGGAAACAGGTTAAACACACGGCAAGGGATTTTTATTCAGACCATGTAAAGCTCATACCTGACGGCAGCTAACCGCACCTTGACACTAGACTCAGACAAGCCAGTCACAATTCGGTCCATCATATTTTCAGTCTCAATGATCTGGAGAAAAAGGTTAATGCTGCATAAATAACAACACGAAGGTGACAAACTTCACTGCTTGTAAATGCAAGTATGTTAACATCCATTCAAAGTTCAATGTTGTTCTTGGCAAGTTTTTACCTCTTGAACAATCATCTTGCGGTGGGGCAGGCAGCTCATCGCAAAGGCAGGTCTAGCCCACTAAGGACCTGCCAGGCTGAATGACAGGCGTGAGGGGCGGGTTATGTTTCTTTATTTTTAGGACAACTAAACAAGATTAAAAGGCTTACGTATTGTAGCTGTGTTGCATAAACGATTCTGAGAACAAGTAAAGGAAATACATGAACTCCCGCTGGGTGAGACGCTAAGGAATGTAGTCCACAATCCGCCCTCCCCAGGTGACATCTGCAGGTTTCTGACACCGGCCCCATAGCTGCTTTCTTTCCAAGCAATTGAGACTAAGTCACATATTTAGGAAAGTAGCCCTTGCCATCTTTCACGGATAGCACCAAGTGCTGCCACATGTGATCATGAAGCTTTATTGTTTTAACTGAAAAATCTAGATCCAAGATGAATAGTGTGGGGATGGAAATTAAGTTTGACTTGTGTGGGCCTATGGAAAGACAGCCTTTAACAAGAATAGGGTGCTGATGCAATCGTCACACAAATATTAACAACTAATCCCCGTCGAGTTCTTCTGTGTGCCAGGCACTGTGCCTTGCATGTTGTATTATCTGATTTAACTCTCACTCTTTTGCCAGCATCATTCTAAATGCTACAGGCTTTCCTGGAATCACAGAGCTGAGACTGGAACCCAGACATCTGACTCCAGAGTCCATATGCTCCCTGTACGTGTAGTTCAGCTCTGGTTGAAGAAGCAGTCTTGTACTCATCAGGCAGCTCCCAGTGTGGGCAAAGCATGAATGGGAATCATTACTCTCACCTGGGAGAATACCTAGACCAATGGATCTTAAGCCTGGCCATACAGAAGAATTTCCTGAGGAGCTTTAAAACAAAACAACACAGCATACTAATTAAGTTAGATTCTCCAGGGTGGGGTCCCTATTTTTAAAAAGCTCCTTGGGTGAGTACAGTGTGTAGCCAAGGGTGAAGATCACTGGCCCAGACTAAAATCAAAGGGTTCAAAGGTTGACTGACCTCAGAACACAAGAGAGTGGGAAATCTCAGGATGTTCCAGTCAAATGGGAAAAGAGAAGCAAGTACGGTTGAAACTAACAGGAAATGACACTTGAGCTGCAGGCTAGGAATGGTACATTTTTGTTTTGTTTTGTTTTTTTGGAGTCAGGGTTTCAGTCTGTTGCCTAGGTTGGAGTGCAGTGGCATAATCATGGCCTCAAACTCCTGGGCTCAAGTGATCCTCCCGCCTCAGCCTCTTGAGTAGCTGAGACTACAGGTGCATGTCACCATGCCCAGCTAATTTTTTAATTTTTTTTTTCTTCACAGAGATGAGGTCTAGCTATGTTGCCTCGGCTGGTCTTGAACTCCTGGGCTCAAGCAATCCTCTAGCCTCAGCCTCCCCAAATGCTGGGATTATAGGCAGGAGCCACCGTACCCAGCCCAGGAATGGTAATTTTTGTATGGTGTTCTTCAGATTCCACAGTGGCTGAAGATCCGCATATGGGTCTCCTCCCCACCCCTCATCAGAACCAACCCCATTCTCACTTCAGGCACCCCCACTCTGTCCTCACCGTCCCCGCAGCCCCTAGACTCCTCCCTTTCTGTCTGCCTACTCTTGCCAGCCCTCCTATTCCTTTTTCCCAACACAGATGACCCGCTTGGACCTTCCACTTAGAAGACAGATTCCCAGCCGGGCTCGGTGGTTCAGCTTGTCATCCCGCACCTTTGGGAGGCTGAGGTGAGTGGATTGCCTGAGCCCGCGGGTTCCAGACCCGCCTGGGCAACTTGGCAAGACCTCATCTCTACAATAAACCAAAAAAAAACAATCAGCTGGGCGTGGTAGCGCGCACCTCTAATTCCGGCTACTCAGAAAGCTGAGGCGTTGGGATCGCCAGAGCCCAGCAGGTCGAGGCTGCGGTGGCCGGGAGCGGCCACTGCACTCCAGTCTGGGCGACAGAGTGAGACGCCAACTCAAAAAAAAAAAAAAGAAGACAGATTCCCTTTTCTCACCGTCTTCCTACCACTCCTACACCCAGACCCCAGGGTGCAGTAGAAAGACCACCGAGCCTGGAGAGCAGCAGACAAATCTCACGTGTCCTCAGCGTAGGCAACTCCCTCAGCAGGACCCTCACTGCTGGTTCCCAACCTCACAGCACCCCACAGGAGATGCCTGTGTTCCCTACGGCGGTGACCTCCTACTTCAAATTCTTCCTGCCTCCCCGGGCCTGTCTCGTCTTTGTAGGGCCCCGTCTTCCTTCTGGGACACAAGTTGCCTCAATCCTCCACTTCCTACAGAAGTTTCCACACTCACTGTTCCCTTAATTCTTATGTTGAGGCTGGGTACCTCAAGCTCAAAGTCTTTCTACCTTGGTCAGAAATGACCTTCTCATCTTTCTTACTCTCGACCCTGCCCTACCTCCCACTTCCCCCCCTATTTAAAAGACTAAGTGCCCAAACTAAACTCTTGAGCCTATAGCCCTCTCAGCCCTCCCCCCTTAAATGGACCCATGTCCATTAAAAGCTCTGTCCTTTATTCTACTTGTGTGACAGTGCTGTGGCATCAAACCCAGCCCGGAATGGGACATTTTCTAATCTAAAATTACGTCCTGGAGTTCTTTCCTGACCTCTAGCTCCGTATTTCCAACTGCCTAACAAACACAATGTGGACGTTCAGGGAACTCCCAAGCGATTATGTCCCTTACTGCGTTTATCCTCTACCCTCTGCTCTCAGCCTTGGCTAAACCCGCTTGTTCCCTTTGTCTGTCTTTGCTAATGGTGTTATTCTCCCAGCAACCCAGGCACTAAATATGCCTCCAACTCTTCTTCCCTTAACACACAAAAAACAAACAAATGATTTCCTTTGCACTGCACCTTATATTTATTCCATGACCATGCTCATCCTAGTAGGCTAGTTGGGGTCTTACTACTACTTCCTTGGGGTTAACAGTAATACGTTTTCCAAATTACTTCATCTTCCATGCTACAGCAACCATCATAAGGCTGGCTGGCTGACGGGTTACTTCAATCAAGAACTAGTCACTATTCTTGAAACAGACAAAACCAGATTAGGACCTGAAGGTCACTGAAAGCTTGGGCAAAAGTCTCAGGCTCTGGAGGGCTACGTCTTAGGCCTGAAAGCTCTTGCTGGCTTGGGAAATTACTTTCACTTAGAAATGAGGAGTGATAACTTGGGAGAAAACAGTTGCCTGTACTGGACATAAGTGACATCCTCAGAGAATAAGGTGGTGGTGGTGGCAGGGGTACAGATGAACGGAACTCTCTCCAAAAAGCGCTGAGAAATACTATCAGCGCTGGCTCCAGGTGCTTGCCCTGGGCATGGGCAAGGCTTGAGAGAGGTTTCTGGATGATGCTTTCTGACTACATTCAACCAAAGATGTAAATCTACCTACTTTCTGAGTAGCGATGACGCAGGAGTTTTAGAAAGTCTATTTCAGTACAGCCGCAGTCGTAAATCTCTGAAACTGCTTAACACCCTGAAAAATCCTAATTGCACATAAGAGATGGGACAGGCAATTTTCCAAGCTTAGTATGGACTGAAGCCCAGGCTGCGGCCCCTTCCCAAAGCTAGTGTGGCTGACATGAAAGAATCTGGGAGAGCGAACAGGGTAGTGATCGGAGATGAAAGGAGTGGGTAGCCCGCCTAGTGGGTGGTGCAGGGGAATGCAAGGCTATGGAATGGACCTGCTGCACATGCTTGAGCAGCTCACGTCAGTGAAGCGAGGGGACGAGCAGTGACTGCGGTGCCTCCAGCTGCGTGCGGCCAGCAGGTGAGCAAAGACCATGTTGCTCTGCCTGGGTCACCCTGCCTTATGGTTCAGAAGCAACACAGGAAGAAGGCAGGGGAGAAGAGCCTGGAGACGGCTCAGGGGTGGTTCAAGTGTCAAGATCAGGGAGAACAAGAGGAAGGGCAGACAGGACACGGCTCCCATCTGCATCCTGCGCTTAGTCACTTCACAAATATCTGAGCGCCTGCTGAATGCCAGGCATGGTTTTAAAACTTGAAAAAACAGTAACGAGAGAGAAAAAGCTCCTCTTCTACCAAACTCAGTGTTGAATAAGCAGGTGCAATTAACTGAGGGCTATGGCACCTGATTCTAGGGCTTAAGGCAAACAGAGTAAAATAAGCATCGACAAAGGGAGGCAAGAAAGACGGCTATTTTCAAGACGGGAATTTTACTGTCGCCTGGGAAAAGGCCCCCAATGACCTTCCCAGGGAGCATGCAGGCTCAGGCTTCAGAAGCGTCAGTGCCCAGTCGTAGGAATACTGGGGTATAGCTGGATTTGTGCCCTTTTACAATGACTAGATATGGTGCCTAGTACACTGGGGACAATTGTGGTGGCTGGCAAACTCAGCCTGTGAGTCAGGGATAAAACAGTAGGACTATCTGGAAGCTTCTTCTTCCCTTAGGCACCCATTAGCCTATCACAGACCACAGTCTACCAGAATGTCTGGTGGGAGGCCTGGATTTGCAAGTGAACTTGCTATGAAGGGACTTCAGAAAGCCTGCTAGGGTTCTAGAAAGCATGCTACTTGAGTCTCTGGTCCACTGTCTCCATTAAGATGCCAGTTTGAGAGGCAAGGGTGAAAATAACACAAAATTCAATGTAAACCTAGGTTTTTAATCCAAAAGGGTATCCGGAGGAACTGTGCGAACAACCGGCAAAATCTAGCTGAGGTTTTTGCAAGCCTGAGGGCATGGAGACCATCTGTGCCTGGATAAAAAGGGCATTACAGTGAACACGCTGATCAAAATGAGGATAAGCATGTGGTCACAAGATAAGGGAAAGTTTGGAATTGAGTCCAGAGAACTCTTCAGGTCAGCAGCGAAGAAGCTGGTAGTGGCTGCTAACATAGCCCTTCGACTATGAAGGTTGAACAGAGCACCAGCTAGCTTTTCAGACATGAGGCTGGAAAGTCAAGGGCAATAACACATGTCTCCATGGTGCCCTTTAATGACCCTAGTACCGTGACTTGATATGACAGAGGGTGCCAAGTCCTAGCACCCTGCAAAGGCACCTCAGGTCCTTCCTGGATGTAAGAGCAAAACCAAGTGGAGCTGGAAGCTGTACGGCCTCATGGTTCTTGTTGGAGACTCCTCGGTCACAGCTCAGCAAATATGCACTGTGGCATAGCTGGCTGGATCTGCTGAAAAGAAAAAGAGACAGTGTCCTCTGTTACACAGACACTGTGCCTGGCCAGAAGGGGTACTGATGGTGGATTGAATATTCAGAGTGGAGGAGACCATGTCACCTTCTACTCCCCTTCTAGGGGCCTGGGCTGTAAATCTAGCTACAGAATTAAACCACATAAAAAACGCTACATCCAGCTGGGCTCGGTGGCTCAGCCTGTAATCCCAGCACTTTGAGAGGCTGAGGTGAGTGAATTGCCTGAGCCCGCGGGTTCTAGACCCACCTGGGCAACTTGGCAAGACTCATCTCTACAATAAATCAAACATTAGTCGGGCGTGGTAGCGCGCGCCTGTAGTTCCAGCTACTCGGAAGGCTGAGGTGAAAGGATCACCGAAGCCCAGCAGGTTGAGGCTGCAGTGGCTGGGAGCGGCCACTGCACTCCAGTCTGGGCGACAGGGTGAGATTCCAACTAAAAAAAACAAAAAAACGCTACATCCTAAACTGACCAAGTATGTTGGGTCAAGAACCCGGTGCTGTGCACCCCCTTGCTGGTGTCTTCAGTCTTTATGATGACCTACTTTTCTAGGCTTTCTGTCTCTGGCATTGCAGCTCTCGCAGGAGTGGATGAAGATCTATCAGAACAGCATCCGGGCCCCATGCCACTGGGACAGGACTCCTGTGACTAGCGGGAGAGGGGCAGGCAGCCCAGAGGCTCAAGGGGAAGACACAGAACCCAGGTAACACGAAGGTGATGGGGTCGTGGCGTACATGGGAACGACAACGATAGGAGTGTATGGGCCTTTGGCTATGAGGAAATGCCCAGCTGCCACTAGCTCTAGGGGACCCAAGCTGAGTTGTAGCCAGGACAGAAACCTCTTTCCTCAGAGCACATAAAGAACTGGAAGAGTCTTCAAAAAAGAACTCGATAATGGTCTTCAAAAATCCAGACCCAACTATTCTTCCAGCGTGACCCAGGACAAAGCATTCTCCAGGAACCAGAAAAACATCAGCAGATCCATAGTGGTGTGAGTACACTTCTCAGACAATTCAGAATGGGTGGCGCTTGGGGTCAAGGAAGTGGATGGCAAAGTGGGCATTACTCTTAATATTAGTCACTTAAGCTTATGTGCACAAGAGTCAGACAAATACAGCTTAATTCTAAGTGAGCTTTGTGAAAGGTCCCAGAGAAAGTTCCAACGGAATATGAGTAGTAACAAGACAGATCGGCCAGAAAAAGCGAAGGCCTGGAATTGAACACTGAAAGCCAGAAAAGCAGCTGTTTAACATCGAGGCAGAGAAGGAATAATACAGAAAGTCTAGTCTACGCAGAAGGGACTAAGCAGCCAAGCAGGGTGCAGCACAGGCAGGCCGGGGAGAGAGCAGGACTGGAAGAACGGACCTGCTGGGTGCGGACAGTAGAGCCCTAGTCTCCTAAGTGCCAACGTAGCCGAGTCCCAGGGGACACACTTGGCTCTGTCCTAGCAGGATCATTTGAGGTCTAGTCCCTCACCCAATGCATCTGTTTTTCAGTAGATGAGCACTGCGAACCCAAGGCTTCCTGTCAGTGCAGTCAAGAGACTGGTCTCAGAAATGGGTCAGAGAGAGGCTGGGGAGGGAAGAGAGGGCCGTGAGGCGACAAGGTAGATACCAGCGTGAATAGGCACAGCCAGTGTGTCTGAACAGACACCTAGTGAAAGACCCAGCCCCCAGAACAGACCACCAGTCTTTCCCTAGGTCTTAGGAAGTGTCCATAGAATACTTAACCGAAGGACGTAACGGAAGACACACTGCGGAGGTGTGCATTCTATCTATTCGTGTGTTATATGTATCCATTACATCTGTAATTCCTGAGTACGTCCTTGTGCCATATCCCCTCCTGAGTACGTCCTTGTGCCATATCCCCTCTCCTGAAACCAGCAAAGCAAAAAAGCCCCAAACAGGCCACAGCGAAAGCCTTCGGCCAGGACCTGGTCTTCCCTGGACTGAGGAAGGGCGGCTGCAGTGCCAGCACCCAGGGTCCAGCTGGGAAGCCAGCGCTCTCACTGCATTCTTCAGCATGGCATGACGGCAGCGGATGTAACTACTGGATAGAATGAGGCATATTGCCTGTTCACTTTTGAGTTGAATAATGTTAAAATCTGAAGAGGTCTTAGAAATGATCTCATCTGTGGTCTCTGAAGTTCAGAAGGATTAAGTCACTGGTCCAGGTTCTCTGGGCAAATCAGAAAAGAGCTGGGACTCCCCTAGGTTTTCTTAATTCCGGTGTGAGGTTCTTTCTACTCACTGTCCTGTAAGTGCAAGATTTCTGCTGAGCCTTAGTAGCTACACACTGAGATCTGACTTTGACAATGGGGAAAGAGGAGAAGAACTATGAAAAGTTATCACTGCTGCAGAAACCACAGACTATATACTGATGTCCTGGGCCAATAAAAAGAGCACCATGCACTAGGCCGGACAAGTCATCATTAATAAACCGAACAAGGTGGGGAAAGGACACACTTCACAGGCCTCCAGAGGAGAACATAACAAATCAATGGTTCAGCTTTGGTCGGGGCTACAAATAAGCAAAGGCTAGACGGATGCAAGCCAGTGAAGAGTGATAAGCCAAGCAAAAACTGGGAAGAAGCCAAGCAATTGAGTGCCACTGACATTCGGCTCAGTCTCCTTACGACCACCAGCGTAGAACCAGAGGCTGGCGTCAGCAGAGAGAAGGGAAGCCAGCAGGCCACTGTCCTCAGGCCACAAGCCCCATCTGTCTGTTCCGGGTAAGAACTGTAGGCTTCGCGGCCACAGCCTACTCTATGTAATATCTGTGCCACTGCTGCAAAGTTAGGTTTTCTGACATTCTCCTCTAGTAAGTAATTTTACAGTAAAGGCAGTTTTTCCCAAAGGGTCTTCTGTCTAAAAGAGAAGAAGAAAGTGTTCAGCTTCTCTTAGAACAGGCCACTGATCAATGTCATGTTCTGGAGTCTCGATAAACATTTAACCAAGGAGTTCTTCCCTCTTGTTCCCCTTTCATTGCTATCCACTCCCACCTTCATCCCAAATTTCTCGACCTTGAGTAAACAGAACAATGCTTTGCGGGTGCAGAGTGGGAGGAAATGATATTTCTTCTCTCAGCCAGAACCGGAAAGAGCCTCACATCCGAGACGCTCTGCGGGCCTCCTCTTGGTCCTTCCTCCTGAGACCCTGAAGCAAACCCGCCCCTGGCCGCTCCTGCAGGCCTGCCTGTGCCTGGGAGCTGTGAGCAGCACTCCAAGTCAGGGATGGAGGGCAGAGGGAAGGGGCCCTCACAGTGGGCCCGGTCTTCAGCTTCTCTGCTTCATTTTCACCTGTAAGCCTGTCAGTGATACCCTGCCACTTATGCCTCAGGACCTTTTATTTTCTTAATAAATGGGAAACTCATTTGTGCTAAATGTTCAAGAGAACCATTAGACGAACGCTCTAAACTTTTCTGAACTTTGGGAAATAGCGGAAGCTTTCTTCTAGGTTGACTTCTGCTTTCTCCAAAAACAAAGTATAAACACACTCTATCAGGTGTACTTAGGTGATATAAAAATATATCCAACTCCTATCAAAAAAGCTTCTCTTCATATGAGAACTCAACTTGTAAGGCTTAATCACTAGCTGAACGGCAGAATGGAGACTAACCAGCCACCGACACACACTTCAACGCATGAATGGAACCATTATAAGCCAGGGTGCGAATAACAGAATGAGACACTCCCCTCTCTCCTCCTGTCTGCCATCCAGGCGCAGGGTGCTGCCCTGGCCCAGGCATCCTGCGGCACAGTGGCCCTGCTCAGCCCTGATTCCTCTACACGCAGCCACGTCGCACCTTCTTTATCAGCCTTCAGGCTGCCTGGCTACATCTTCAGGTCCAGGAACTCACACAATTTACTCAACAGACACAAATATAGCACCTACAGTATGCCAGGTACTGCCTTTCGGTAGCCTACGTTCTCGTGATTAACATTACAGCTTGACTATTAAAAAATCCAAGGATTTCAAAATGTTGCCTCAAGTTCAGATTGATTCCATCAGGAAGCTGTCTCGGAATACAATGCTGACATCATAACTCTGTGACAATTAATTGTGGATACTTCCTCTCTAGAACAATAATTTACAACATAATCACACCCAGACTGCGCCCTCAAAAAAGTATTTAAAATTGATGCAGAAGGAACACAGATACAGAGCTCCACCATTCTGTGGATCAAAACTTCTGAGACAACTGATTTTAATATTTTAGATAGAGAATAGGAGAAGATTTTCAAGTAAACTTCTTTGAAAGAGATGCACTTTTCAGATTCACTCGTAATAAGCTATTTCAATTACAGTCACATCTAAATCATCTGAGTGTATTGATCATGGCAAAATTGGTTCTCAATGTGGACAACACTTTTTATACATGCAGAGGCCCTGGAATTACTACATAGCAATTTAATTCATCTCCCTAATCACTTTATCTATTTTTTTTAAATGTGCATATAGAGTCTTGCTATGTTGCCCAAGCTGGTCTTGAACTGGTCTCAAATTCCTGGTCTCAAGCAATCCTTCTGCCTCAGCCTCCTAAAGTTTGCATTACAGATGTGAGCAACCACACTCACCCCCTAACAGCTTTACATTTAAGCACTCAAGAAGTATACCCCAGGTTTCTGCTTTCCTGAGCACACAAGAGGTACCTCACCCACGTCACATGAAGGACAGACGAATTAAACCATCTACCTCATTACTCAGTACCCAAAACCATGTGAAGGAAATGACATATCTTCCGAATCTGGTGCACTGCAACCAGTTAGCATAAATGATTAAGCTATAGACCAAGTGATCTCAACTCAGAGCATTTTCTTCTTCACCAACTTCAGACAAACCAACTTCAGACAAACCATTCACACCTTTGTGAAATTTCTTGCCACTCTGTCCTAATTCGTTTCTAATAATGGTAGTTAACACAAAGGCTTAGCAGATATTTGCTCAGTGAGTGAACTAGAATGGAGTGAACTACATTTCTTTTCTCTTGCACTTAGTGAAAAATCTCATTCACGCAGCTCTGCTAACCAATACACAGAAACCAATACACAGAAACCAATAAGCTTTCCTACCATAGCCAAAAGCCACAATTTTTATCCAATTTGTCTCAGGTTGTCACGTGCCAAAATCATTGACAAGAGAATCAGCACACAGGGAAGTACCCCAGTGACAATGTCGTACTGTCAACAACTGATAATGGCTTTCTTCAGAAAGTCGGACGACTGGCTTTCCTCTTTCTCGCCGGGGCCCTGTGTCTATCTACAGGCCAGTACACATAGGCATATGGGAAATGCAGTTTTTCACCAAACTGGGGTATGGTCGTCTCTATTTAGCTCTGCAGCAATAGCACAGGAGGGCAACTTCTTCTGTAAGGGCCAGGCAGTACATATGTCCGGCTCTGCAGGCAAAGGACTCAGCCACAGCGACTCCATTTCCCATGGTAGCACAAGACAGCAAGGCAACACCCAAACAGGCCAATATGACTATGCTGCAATAAAACAGTATGGGCCCAAACTGGGATTTACTTTCCTTTTGTCGTGTCAGGAAATGTGATTCTTTTTTATTTTCCTCCTAATCATTAAAAAAGTGCAAAAACTATTCTTATCTTTCAGGTTACAGAATTATTATACAGATAGCAGGTACCCACAGGGTACAGTGTGCCAACCCCTGTGCTAGCGTTTTAATCATAGGAAAGAGTGTAGTGACAATCCCTGATTCTTGTCACAAACACAGCCCATTTCTTGGCTTATACAACATCTGGGTCTCTTAACTGGAATACGGATAACTAATCAACTAACAACCTGTACTTCATACTTTCAAAAGAAGAGTAAGAATTATAATTCAATGGTTTAAGCAACTATATACCACAAACGGTGCAACACTCAATTTTGTATGTCCATTTACTGAAACTCTGAAATAGAAATGCATGATTTCATAAATACCTCTATTATGCATATAGCATTAGCACTGCCAGGTTTGCTTCTTGTCATATGATGAAGGTCAAGGGTCTCAATACTGTGGGAAACTGGCAAACCTGGTCCTGTCATGGTTATTTCTTTAAAAAAAAATACTTACCACTGAGCATGAATGTTGTAAAGTTCATTTAAAATTCCTTGGTAGACTGGCTTTAAGAGGAGAACTAATAACTTAACCACAGTTTAAGTCAAGAAAGTGTCAGTTCTGAATGAATCTGCCGTTATTCAGCGTAGCAGAGTCAAGTCCTGAAGGGTGCTACTTCTGTAGAACCACGAAAAACCTTCAACATGTTCAAGGTGTTTGTTTCAATATGCAGGCTAAGGCTTAGAAATAATTCCTTGCATTTGCCTGATTTCATGGTAGAGAAAAATACAAATTTTGATGTGCCTTTAAAAGACCATTTAGAATTATTAAACTTTGCAAAATATGTAAAATATAAATTCATGGTACATTTATACTATTACTCAAAGATCTATCAGTAATCAAATCAAGCTATAACAAATAATTAAAATGTTTCTATAAACCAAATCATACTTTTATCCCTAGAAAACTTGGTCTAGATTCACACTAGTGAGTACTATTGTTTTTTTTAAATCACACATTCTGAAGGAAAAAAGAAAGCCCCCATATTTGCTAATTAAGAAATAATGGTCAAAATTATTTTGATATGAAGCAAATACACCATAAACCATATTTTCTTTGATCTACATCCAACTGAGTAGACGACAAACTCGGGATTGCTGGCTGATTAAAAAATGGGAATTTCCTGTATTTTCGCTATGCTGAGTGAGTATTACAGTGAAACCCCTTGACTATATGACCACATATATATTTCTCTCATTTCAAATTTCCTCTCTTTACATACATATAAAATTGCTAGCGAGGTTAGGAAACTTCCAAATGCAGAGAGGACCATATATAATTCGATAATGGGTGCATAATAATGCAATTTTGGAATATGGCTCATCCATCATTTTTCATTCATTCATTCTTCAAATATTTATTGTCAACTATGCATAGACAGTGTTGTAGATGCTAGGAATACATTAATGAACAAAACATTTTTTTAAATCCCTGCCCTCATGGAGCTTACATTCTAGTCCCTCAAAAGGGATTTCTAGCTAAAATATAAGTATCCAAATTTAAGAGGAAAGTTTTCTGAAAGGCTCCATTAATTAGTCTGATGCCTTACAGGAGCTACGTAAATACCTCATTTAACATTTGTGTTTGTTTTTATCAAAGTGAAACCAACATCCTAGTTACTGTATTAATTTCCTTAAATTTCAATTTATAATTTACTACTATTTCTAATTTTCCTCAATTTACACTTTCTAATATTCCTGACAAGTTCCCCCAGTTCCTTAAAGAGAGTAAAAGAGATTGTCATCCTTTTTCCGTTTTCCTTTTCCCATAATCAATAGGTACTGATCAAGTGATGATCTTCATGAAAACAACTGTTATTAAAAAAATCAGCTTCAAAACGACAGGACGGTCACTGCTGCCTCACATGACTTAGCCGCTGACTGGGGGTACCAGTACTTGAAACGGTTGGTTGCTCTATCTGCCTGGTATCTTATGCTCTTCCCCTTGTGTAATCACAGTAAGTGAACTTCTTCCTGAACAGTGTTAAGCTGCGGCAAAGGCTACTGTTAGCAACTGGACGGTCTCCTGGCGAAGGTGAGAGCTGACCTTCACTTGGCATCGCTGAGAGTGCAGTTACTGCGCACGTGCCCTGGACCCTCTTCCACTAAGCTCGCGGTTCCTGCCTACGCCCTTACTCTTGCTAGCCCAAATCCATCCAGAGTCAGGTTCCATAATTACAGGTCATCTAAATTCTTCTAAGTTTAACCTGGCCAGGCGAAAACCGCTGCCAAGCTCAGTGATCCTCCATCTTTTCTTGGGCTTCTTTCCCCTCTTCAAGTCACAGCCAATGGGAGTGCATTTTTCACTCTTGCCTGCAGAACTCTTTCCGCCAGCACCACCCTCCTTCACTCTAGCTGACAAGACACCATAAGAAATTAGGAAATGTTCAAGCACGCCACAGGGCAATAAAGGATGCAAACCTAGGAATCAGAACACCCACTTTCCTCCACACAGAAGGATGCAGAAAGATCCAGACATAGCAAAGGAAATGTCACTCTGTGTATGACTTCTGCACGTTCACTTCTATATTTATTCAACAAGGATTTACTGAGTGCTTATTAAGTTCCAGGGACTGTTATATGAGTGGTATCTTTCAATGGGAATACACTGACAATGCTCCAAAGCAGGGGTAGTCAACCTCTGGCCTGCAGGTCATATTCAGGCATCTGCTTAACTCTGCCTGGACCAAAGAGAAAGTCTTAAGACACGAAAACACAGCAGGTCTTTGGAAGTCCTTAGCAAGAAGGGAGAGACACAACTCTATGGTGAGAGAAGGCCAGTGTCGTCCTCCTCACTCCCGTGTACACCTCTCATTGTCTCTGCTTCTTTGCTTGTTTTCTCTTCTTCATTCTGTCTCCTTTCGTTAACTGGCCACAATAGGGCACTGGGACACACATTATTTACTGAATTATGTTCCCATTTGCAACTTAAATGTCAGACCAACTGAATATTTCATATCTTTCTCCTGAAACAAATAAAAAACCTTTTTGCAGTTTTTCTAGTGGGGAGAAAATAGGGCTGGGGCAAATTAGGTCTACATTCCTTGAAGTTTCTTTTAGAGATTCTCCACTTGTTAACTCACAATTAACTGAAATTCCATCTTGGCAGGCATAGATAATTCTGCATTAAAAAAATTAAACAATAATAAACATTATACTTTAAGAATCTACACATAAAAGAGGAATACAATCAAGTTAATAAGGCATAAGTGTAGAAGAGAAATATAGTTCATGGAGGAAGTAAGTAAAAATCTATCCAAATAATTATTTTAACAAAAAAGTAGAATAGAGATAAATGCATTCAAAAGAAAAAAAGTTAGCCTTTATCATTTTTTATACACTGAAAATAAAAACTTTCCACTCCTAAGATTGGTCTTCAAGCAGATTTTATCACAAAATTACTTTATATTTTCCATTTTGCAATTTCTCTCTTTGGTAGTTACTATGAACTGCAAATTATTCCAACATTTAATTTCTCAGAAATTAAATATCTCCCTAAAAATGCTATATAATTCCCATTACATATGAATGTCAGAGTATCTTTGCTTTATCACACAAAAAAACTATAATTAATAATTATAACTCATTCTTTATTTGTCATCTTACTACAGAAATGATCAGGAGTTAACCTTACCAGGAAATTACACATATTATGAACACACGTTTAAATAGACTACTGATTAGACTGTTATGCTGCAATTATTTCTCGAACATGATATTACAAATTAAGTCAATAATTCCAAAACAACAGTTTATTAACAAAAAAGTACAAAGAAATACAAATGGACATCCTATTCCCCCCATCACGGTCCATCTAGCTATCTCCCTTTTAGTCCATGACATGGACTTTTGGAGCTATAAGAATGGGTAAAATGATTCTCCTGTTTCCAATGGACCCCGATAACCATTCAAAAACAGATAATTATGTGTTTAAGTTACACAGTCCATGTCATTTCTTTTAAAACGTTTAAATTTATATGAGATGTCATAAAAGCCTCTCCCCTTGCAACGCACCATGTACTGAAACTAAATGAAACGTATCTGCATCAACATCCATAAATCATGTTTAGACCTCAGGGGTACCATATCACTAGTATGTTTGCCCTGAAGTCACAATTTATAAATGAAAGCTTGGGCTGTCAAAAATGATTCTCATAGGCATGTACTAAAAACACATCAAGCCAAAACATCTTGTTAACCGAACGGAACTGAGGTACATGGAAACACTCATTGTATTAGTTGTGCTTTTTGCACTGATTTTAAATCAAAGCTCCTCACACATCTAATCTTATTGCTACTACTTCAATTCTTCTAGAATAATTCCTTTTGTTTATTTTAACAAATAGAAGGTTGTTTAATACTTCTCTTTCTACAAGCAAGAAGTACTTCTCTGAATCATGGTAAACTCCAGTATTTTGTGATTTCTCTCATGGTGTTCCTTAAAATACCAACACAGATGGGGAGATTTAGTAAGTTGTCACATTTAGTAAACAATGCTCAATCTGCTCTTTCTGCTATGGCTCCTCAAAACAGAACATGGGTGGTTTTGCTCACTGAGGGAGCGGAAAGCCTTGTGTAGACTTTATTAGATTAGATATGTTTCGAGCGGTAAGTTCCAGTCTTTTGGTTTGTGGAGGGAATCTGGTCAGAGCTTACCACTACACTTTATTCCTCACCTATAATTGTTCTCATAAAGAACATAAGTTCAGTGTTAGACTAGGCTTCAGTAACATAAGGTTGCTACACCAGTGATATACTTTTTGGGAACTGGAAAATTCAGATGACCACTCACTAAACATAAAATCATCATTCCACAAAGATTTTATTCACATTAAACTTGCACAGTAGCAAAAAAAAAAAAAAAAAATCAAAACATAAAACTAAGCCACATATCAAAGAACAATATACAATAGAGATTTTAATTTCTCAATGGCATTGGAAGTATTTCCATAAATAACATTTACAATTCTAATGTTAGGATTTTCAAGGTGTCTGAAGCTTCACAGTGCTAGAATTGATTTTTATCAGAACACATGCAAAAATGTGCAACATAATAATTCATATTAATGACACAAAAAAAGCACGCCAGTTACTTGTCATTCCAGCACGGCCATGCCACTCTATGTTCTAAAAACAAACAAACAACCCCCCAAATCCGGGTCCCATTCATTCTTCAATTATGCCTTTAGTCACTCTGTTTTATTATATTCAAGCAGTCACTGTCAGTGCTCTTCACCACGACTTTCAGGTTGACGTCACTCCCTGCCTGCTGGCTGTCAGGACTGGGGGACGCCCCTCTCCCAGACTCACCTTCTTCCGGATGTCTTCATCGTTTGCTCCAAGAGAGGCATAGAGCTTGAATGCAGCCTGGCGGAGTTCGTGAGCGTGTTTTAAATCATGATCAAGCTATGGGAGGGGAAAAATGACATATTCCAACTCAGTTCATAAATTAAACGTTCAATAAAACTGAGTAGAGTTGAAGAAAAAAATCATTAATAACTATTAACATCTTAGTGAGTTTCCCAGTCACTAACTGAATTTCTTAGTTGTTTTTAGGCTTTGTTCACAAATGGCGGAGATCTGGCTGTGTCTATGCAACTATGACCTAAAATGCACACAGTCTATATCCATCAAAAAGTAACACTACAGGCCGGGCTCGGTGGCTCAGCCTGTAATCCCAGCACTTTGGGAGGCCGAGGTGAGTGGACTGCCTGAGCCCGCGGGTCCGAGACCCACCTGGGCAACTTGGCAAGACCTCATCTCTACAATAAATCAAAAAATTAGCCAGGTGTGGTAGCCCGCGCCTGTAGTTCCAACTACTTGGAAGGCTGAGGCGGAAGGATCGCCGGAGCCCAGCAGGTCGAGGCTGCGGTGGCCGGGAGCGGCCACTGCACTCCAGTCTGGGCGACAGAGTGAGACTCCAACTCAAAAAAAAAAAAAAAAAGAATAATACTGGGCTAATTTCAGCATCTAAAAAGCATCTAGAAACGGAATACTTTGTGAAAGCCCTTAACAAACAATATAGTATGGTAACCAATACTATCTATTACATTATCTGAAACATCTGAGGATTAAGTTTTTTCAAAGAAAATTTTATTAAAATTATTTATTGGCATGAAGCAATTAATGCTATCTTTAAACATGCACAAACTAGAAAGTTATCAATTCTTCCATAAACCTGATCTATCACCAAACTACCACAAATATAAAATAGCAGTATATTCTCAGCAATAAATGACTATGAACCAGTAACCAAGGCATATCAGTAACTCAAATACTTTTATAACTAGAGATATAATCACCCCTCCAAATGAGTACCACTTTCTCCAAAGAAGTTACATGGGAAAGGTTCACTCTTATCCAGTGACACAGATGTTGTTCATAACATTTCAAGATCCTCTTTTAAAATACCCTAAATAGCTAACTGGTATTATTAGCTAGAAAACCCAAGACAGTGGCGTGGCTTCATCAACTATGAGAATTTTAAGTTAATTGTCACTGATTGTGGTGTGTGAAGATGGAAAAATCCAGCAGTGTAATATTATTTAGGACAACAAAAAATTCTACCAAAAGCAAAAAAAAAAGTAAAAACTAAAAATTCATTTGAGATGGATCTGAAGGCAATTCTTAAGAATAGTTCCAAAAATGTTTTTATCAAAGCAGACAATGATGCATTATGGGAGGAACTTCCCAATAAACGATACCCATTTTGATACGTTCTAAAGTATCCACCTTTAAAGCCTTAACTATGTTCTAGTCATAACTTAAGAAATTACAATAGTGACTTGAACTAATATACCATGAAAATAAAACATTTATTAATATGAAAATTTCTTTCTATGGGTCTAGTGTATACATTTTTGTCAGAAACCTTTGGATAATCACCAACATTAAAGACAATAAAACAAACTATTACTCAAGTTTGGCCTTAGGAAGTCATAAAAAATTATTATTGTTACAGTTTTCCTGTGATGACAATAAAATGGAAGAATATAAGGAATAACTCACATACCAAATACATAACTTTAATACACAGAGGGCAGTGTATATTACTAATGCAAAAATCAATGAAGGTTATGAATATAATGCAAATATCAATGAAAACCCTTTCTAAGAGAAAGAAAAGACATACCCTTAAGAGTTTGTTTTATTTTCAACTTTAAATGCCAATGAAAAGCTGTCTGTATTGTGAGGTTTTTTGGGAACTCAGAAGCACGGGGAAGCGGTCAAGAGAACAATTACTGCTAGGATCACTTCTATGAAAAGTGCAGTCATATTCATGAAACAGTACTAGCTATTAATTAAGAGGCAAAGTTCTATCATGACTTCCTTAAATAAACTTTCTCTTCTAGAATGCTGATCTCCTATGCTTAGAGAGCTCATATGGCAAATAGGCTGAGAAGCAACAAGTCAAAGAAATATTTACCTATTCTAAGGACCTTATATTTTCAGAAAAAAACACAATTTGGTCCTTGATGGTCCCAAACTAGAAGTTAAATGGTACTTTAGCTATCACTAGTAGGCCCAAAGCACTCTATGAAATTGAAGAGAGAGAGACAGAGAGGCAGAGAAAAGATGGGGAAAGGCAACCAAAAAAATAAGACCATGAGGCAACTTAGTCATCTGTAACAAAAGATTACCCTTGATATAAGGAATAAGAATATAGCAACAGAGTGATTCTGTGACCATGAATAAGATTAAATTATGTAGATATGTCAATACCCTGTTTGGACATCTTATTATTTTTGGAGTTTAGGATGCACTTTTCTTTTTTCTTTTTTCGAGTTGGAGTCCCACTCTGTCGCCCAGACTGGAGTGCAGTGGCCACTCTCGGCCACTGCAGCCTCGACCTGCTGGGCTCCAGCGACCCTTCCGCCTCAGCCTTCCAAGTAGTTGGAACTACAGGCGTGCGCTACCACGCCCAGTTAAGGATGCACTTTTCTTTTTTTTTTTTTTTGAGTTGGAGTCTCACTCTGTCGCCCAGACTGGAGTGCAGTGGCCGCTCCTGGCCACCGCAGCCTCGACCTGCTGGGCTCCAGCAATCCTTCCGCCTCAGCCTTCCGAGTAGCTGGAATTATAGGCATGCGCTACCACGCCCGGCTGATTTTTCAATTTATTGTGGAGATGAGGTCTCACTGCCCAGGTGGGTCTCGAACCCGCGGGCTCAGGCAATCCACTCACCTCAGCCTCCCAAAGGCATGGGATTACAGGCTGAGCCACCGAGCCCGGCTTGCACTTTTCTTTTTAACTGCGCACTCTGCTTAGCAAAAACTTCTAACATTAAACAAATTGGATTCAAAAACTCACAAAGCAATATCATCTATGCTACCAAAGAAAAAAGAGCATACCCTTTTAATATCAGTGATGGCACTCACTGAGCTGGGATACTTGAAGTAGTCGGCAAGCATGGCGATGAGGTGATCGGTTATGCTCGCAATTCTCTGCAGCTCAACATCCGGCTCGATCAGGTAGGCAAGTGTCTCAGCTCCTTCAACTCGCTCCTCCAGCAATCTCTCCTTACTGCACATTCGAACCAAACAAGGCAAGGTCTGAAAGGCAGCAAGATTAATTATTTGCTTTCTGGTAATGGCAAAAGCTTGATGAAGAGCAAATAGTGATAGAATTAACTCAATGGGATTGGGAGTCATGCTTGTGATCAAATAGTTCAGAGAATAAAATATTTTTTTATGCAAAAACAAGCTAAATTCAGTGCAAACTAGTCATTTGTGCTGGCACACTAAACTCCAATCATACGTCAAAATCTACTAATACAAACTCCAATTAGGCTTCTGTGATTGATAAGACTGAAGTTTCATTGCACAACCTTGTAAAATATATTTAAGAATCCCTAACAAATCATGTCTGATGGTTCTGCCCCATCTATGTATTTATTTACCCAAAAGAGATGGAGTAAAGCCGGGCTCAGTGGCTCAGCCTGTAATCCCGCACCTTTGGGAGGCTGAGGTGGGTGAACTGCCTGAGCCCGCGGGTTCAAGAACCACCTGGGCAACTTGGTGAGACGCCATCTCTACAATAAATCAAAAATGAGCCGGGCGTGGTAGCGCACGCCTGTAGTTCCAGCTACTTGGAAGGCTGAGGTGGAAGGATCGCCGGAACCCAGCAGGCGAGGTTGCGGTGGCCGGGAGTGGCCACTGCACTCCAGTCTGGGTGACAGAGTGAGACTCCAACTCAAAAAAAAAAACCCAAAAAAACAACAACAAAAAAGATGGAGTAGATTAACCAGGAATGACTTTGCCTTAGAAAAAGCATGCTATCGTTTCCTTAGTGAGTAATATGATTGGGATGACACTTATTTTCTGGTTTGAGAATTAAAATCTACAACTGCCAAAACAAAACTACAGCTTTATAAGTGCAGCAGTCTTACCATTACCTGGATCCTCCCAGCTCTCCTACAGTGCAAATGGAACACATCCATCACAGTAGCTAGGTTTTTCCAAGAATTGCTGGAATGAGCGCAATATCCACTGCTTTACTTCTGAGGCCCTTCAAAAATCTTATCCCAGTCTCGGTCACTTACCTACATTAGGTTCTTAATAAAATGCCACCCCATGTACTTACTACATCTTTCTATTTTTTTGGGACCAGGTTTCACTGTCACTCAGGCTGGAGTACAGTGGTATAATCATAGTTCACTGTGGTCTCCAACGCCTAGGCTCAAGCGATCCTCCTGTATCAGCCTCCCAAGGAGCTGGCACTACAGGGTGCACACCACTACGCCCAGCTAATTCTTCTATTTTTTGTAGAGATGAGATCTTGATCTGTTGCCTAGACTGCTCTCAAACTCCTGCACCCAAGCAATCCTCCCATCTCAGCCTCCCAAAGTGCTGGGATTATAGGTGTGAGCCACCACATCCGGCCACATTTTCTATTTCTAAGGGTGATGATTTCACTTTAATGAACAACATGGAAGTAGAAACTGAAATGCAGCAATTATAGGAAGTTTTTCTCAAATATCACAGTCAACTGTGCTTTTTGCTCTTTTCTAAGTTCCTATTATGTTTTTACCACAGAATTTAGCACTTTATTGTTCACTGCTGATCTCCTATTAGGCTAGTTCAGGCTTTTCAACTTAACCCCAGGTTTCTGGGGAGAAGGTCCTTTTTTTTTTTTTTTTTTTTTTTTTGGGTTCCTGATGTTACTAGTTACTAATACTTATAGACACCATAAATTCATGGATTACTGAATTCAGGGCTTACAATTGTTATATGAAGAAGATACTACTAACCTATTTTACCAGTGAGGAAAAAGAAAGGTTAGAGAATTTAATAAACCAAGAAGCCTTGCACAGAAGGCCTCAGTACTCTACACAGAGTTGTGACCGAAGGGGTCTTCAAGTCTTACTGAACAATCGATTGTCTTCACCAAGGACTAAAGCAAACGTGCATCTCCTTAATGCTCTTTTATCTTGGGTTCACCTTTTGAACAGTGACAATGAGAAAACTCATATTCGCAAAACGACACGTGATCAATTTATTTGTACTTGTTTTGTTCTTGACAGTTAATAAGACACTTTAGTATATTCGATGAAGTCATCTTTGCAATAACCCTGTGGAATCGATGAGCAGGAACTAGTGCCTGCTTTTCATAAGAGGAGTCCAAGACACCAAAAGCATAAAGGACGGCCAGCCAGTGTGCAGGAGGACCACAGTCAGAACTGAGGCCTCGGGACTGCCAGGGCTATCCCTCCTCCAAGTTCTTCTGGGTTCAGCTTGCATCTTACACACCACAAGGACATTGGCCGCGTCATCTACTTAGTCCCTCTCATTATGCCTTCTGAGTATCAGTGATAAGGCTGACAGAGACTTCATCAGCAAAAGGGGAAGTTGCCAGTCAATAAAACGGTACTGCAAATTTAATGAAAATCAAGACTTAAAATGTATTTTCTATTTCACCTGGATTTTACCCACTTTTGCCATTTCCACATCTTCCTAATTATCATAAAATGAAAAAGCTGTGACAAGGAAAAAATTATGTCACTTTGACTTTCAAGACACATCTAACATCAACTTTTAAAAACTAGATGGCATCCACTAAAAAGAAAACACAGTGTTTATTATTCTATGCCATGTACGCATATCACAATGATACATGTCTAAAATGAAATAGGAATATACCAATTTTTGCATTCAACATTTATATATGAGAATCTTCCGTTTAAAGGAGAACTGGCTTACCTTTAATACAATACAGTTGTCATCTGTTCGAATTGCTCCAGCTCTACACATGTAAGTTAAACTGTAATAAGATGGCAGAAAGTAAGCTTTTTCTTAGGGCTTAAAGCTTTAAAAGAAAAATTACTTGCCTTTAAGGCTTCACGAAAAAACAAAAAAGCAAAAATCAGTAATACTATCATATCATTTATCTTAAGGGAGAAGATGCTGACATTTCCTTAGTGGAGATTCAGTCAAAGAAAACTAACAGATACATATAGACAGGAAGCCAGATGTTAAAAGAGAAGAAAAAAAAAAGGAAAGAGGAAGGAAGAAAAAAATAAATAAATAAAAATTAAACAACAACAACAAAAACCTATCAGACAGCTTTAAAAATAAATGATCTAATGAGTGGATACATTTTGAAGCTAGATGCTGGGTATATGTGAGTTTTTTATATTTTTTTAAAGTTTGAAAATTTTGATAATAAAAAGGCAAAAATGCTAAAAATAAAATTAAAAGGTTGGCAAAGTATATCAGTTTAATGAAGTCAAACTGGGATAGTTCAACTCCAAAAGCAGTAGAAGAAATATCTATCACAAAACAGCTTTTAACACCGCTATCCATAAGAAATAACTATCCAGAGGTTAACACTGGTGGTTTTGAGAATTAGTGAATAATTTGATTCTACTGAAAAACAGGATACTTCATAGCTATAACTGGCTTTGAATAAGAATAAAATTAATTTAAGCACTTCAGAAATTTAAATTGACCAATTTCCTCTTTGAATTAGATTCCTTTACTAAGATGGGGGGCAAAAATTAAAACATCCCATGTTTAGCTTCTACAGAAAGCTATATACAAATTAGTAAAATGATTTTACTTATATTGTAGAGGGTTGAAGTCTTTGTAGCTGTTATCATTATTTTTTTTTCTTAGAGTGGTATGTTCTTCAATGGTATGTTATCATTATCTTGAGGCTTGTTACACTATTTTTCTGAAACCATTTACATGAGAACATTAATTTACTGACAAAGAGGCAAATGCTTAGTTTTGAAGGCAAAAAGCAAGCAAACAAAAAACAACACAAATAAATAGAAACCAAAACAATGAGTAAGTCACTAAAAATTCCTAATTCTCCCCAAAATATTAGGGTCACAGCTGCTTAAATACTGAAACTAAACAATCCCCTTGGCATAGACCCCCCTACACAACAGGTGCTCAACTATGAATGCACTGGTAATTAAAACATCAACATGCACCGAAAGTTTATGAGCCAGAAACTGCACAAATGAACACATCACGTGAATTTCTTATAATCTATCACATCTCTATGATGACTTTTCGTGTTTCACATTTTTTTTTCTTAAAAGATGAGGAATAAGGAAGCCACATTCTCTGAAATCATCCCTTGATTATAAGCTTCAACTAATTCTCACTCCATATTTTTGTGTTTATGTTCTCCTGGCTTAGTACTTAGCATAACATGTGTTGGTAAAATCTGATCTAATTCTGTATTATTTCAACTGAAATACAAGGAGAGTAAGATGAAGATATAATAAAGTAATTCTCCACCGATGGTCTTAAATATTATATGAGAGTTCCTGTTCTGCATACTACCAGTAATAACTGAGTACAAAAACACATCCATTTAAGAAAATGTGAGATAGTCCCTTCAATTTTTTTTTGAGCTGGGGTCTTACTCTGTTGCCTCAGCTGAAGTGTAAGCGGCATGTTCACGGCTCACTGCAGCCTTGATCTCATAGTCTCAGGTGGTCGTTCAGCCTCAGCCTCCGAGTACAGGTTAATTTTTTGACTTTTTGTAGAGATGAGGTTTTGCTATGTTGCCTAGGCTGGTCTCGAACTCCTGGGCTCAAGCAACTCTCTCATCTCAACCTCTCAAAGTACTGGGATTACAGGAGTAAGCTATCACACCTGGCTCCCTATGATTTTTCAATTTCTTTCTTTCTTTTTTTCTTTTGATTCGGAGTCTCACTCTGTCTCCCAGGCTGAAGTGCATGGCCACTGCGGCCTCGATCTGCTGGGTGGAGATCCTTCCGCCTCAACATTCCAAGTAGCTGGAACCACAGCTGCACACCACCATGCCTAGCTAATTATTTTGACTTATTGTAGAGAGGAGGTCTCACCATGTTGCCCAGGCTGTTCTCGAACCCCTGGGCTCAGGCAATCCTCTTGCTTCCACCTCCCAAAGTGCTGGGATTTCAGGCATGAGCCACCACACCCGGCTTAATTTCTTGATTTATTGTAGAGACTAGGTCTTGCCATGTTGCCCAGGCTGGTCTCAAACCGCTGGTCTCAGGCAATCCTCTCGTCTCCGCCTCTCAAAGTGCTGAGATTACAGGCATAAGCCACCGAGTCCGGTTGACTTTTAAACTTCAAAATCCCCAAACAAGATGGAAATTGGAGTAAAGTGGACTATCCAAAAATACTCTAAGATACTGATAAAGCACCATCTTTCTTTGCACATTGTCTTAACTTTTACCATTTTGCTGATGTGAGCTGCATCTCAATGGGCTTATCCCTCTGTAACATCTTCACAAAAATCTGGGGTAACAATTCACCATCAACCAAAACTAGAAACAAAACAAACAGCAACAATTAAGAAAATTCTTTAAATCTACAAAATTCACAAATTAAATCATGTAGGTACCACTGAAAGTTCCAGCCTACCATTTACCAGGGTCATCGATACTTGGGGGTTTTCAAAAGCTAAAACTGAGAAGCATTTCAGTGCTTGCATTCGAACCTGTAAAAATAAATGAACAAACAATAAATGCATTTATCTTAACTTTACAAATGCAAATTTTAATGTCACAGAATCTAAACTCCTCTTCCGAAAAAACAATGAAGTAAATCTGCTTCAAATACTAAAAGAAGGCCTCAAGGGAATAGCAATAACACCTGCATATTAATTATGAGAGTCAAAATGCATTTTGAGTAGAGGAAAAACAGTAGCAATTAAAATTGAACTAGATAAATCCCTGATCAAATTTTAAAAAGCACTGTACAAAATACAATATTGGTAAGACAAAGGCAACTCACCAAGTGCCTTTCAAATGGGGCATTTCTTCCTCCCTAACTACATACAAATCAGAGAACTGCAGGAAAGGCAAACAAAGAAGACTGCTCTTATAGCTATGTGTGGGATGGAGATGGGGGCAAAGACAATAGAGAGGATGCAAGGTCACGATAAAAACACGAGGAGGACCAAACTGACTTAGCTTTTAAAAGACGTACGAACTGTGCTTCTCATCTTTAAAACTAGGCCACCGGTCTAGGATGATACCAAGTGCCCAATCTCTTGACCACTTACAATACGTTGTGCAATTTGCAGAAGCTCCTGCAAGAGCTGTTATTTCTCATTCTTTCTGTTCAGTTTTTACCAGACAACCTAATCCTTCCTTCTAAGCCTGAGTCTACACATGACGGTTTTTTGTGGAACACGAGGTTGGTAAGTCCTCCTAAGACAGGGAGTTGTGGTGTGATGAAGCCCTATCCCTCACCCGGGCAATGTTCTGCAGCACTGGCTATGCCCACAGGAGGAACCTAGAACTGAAGACACTCTGAACAAGGAACAAACTTTGGCAAAAGAGCAGTTACAAGATACTTTCCCCCTCTACAACCTGTGGTTTTCTATATCATGACAAAGTCTAGTGTAGAAAAGAAAGACATGGAAGAAGAGAAGGGAGAATTCATGAAGACAGAGGAGCCGAAGTAAAGGGATAATAACTAGCAGCCCCAGCAGCTGCTCTTGGTGTGTGAGTGCTGGCTGGGTCCAGCCTCTGCACACACAGGGCGGAGAAGTACCTCAGTGTGAACGTCTGTCCCCTGCCTCTCTCTGCTAGCAGAAGCTGGCTCCACCCCTCCATCCCTATCCTTGTGAGTTCTTCACCAAGACCACACTTGGATGGCTGAGCCAGGGAAAACATACATTTTAGAAGGCCCTAACTGAAATAAATCTAAGAACCAAAAGAGCAGAATGGGGTCAAATGCAAGTAGACAGAAAACAAAAATGACTACTACTTTGCTCTGCAAGGAACTCATGCCATACTCAGCTCTAATGTGACACCACAGGGACAATGTTCCCATAATTGCTAGAACTTGTTATATGGGAAATAATGGTCAAGGCTTTAATTCAATGCCTGATCATGTATTATGATACTGCTTAACTATACACAAAAGACAGCAAAGAAAATTTAATTAATAAGCCTGAAAACTCTTGACTTTTTAACTCAAAACATAAAAGAGAACACTTTCTGTTGATGTAAAATTGGTTATATGCTATATAACATATATTACATATATATGACATATAACATGTGAGACGCTGTGGCTAAATATAGGTCTCAAATATGAAATCCAAAGTCTTTCCTGCTATAGCAAGCCACTGCTTCTATATATTTCAAGGCATCATGGGACTGGTACCTAGCCAGGAAATACTTAAAATACTGTTTGCAACTCAATAGCAACTCAAGGCACAACCATATCCTAGAACACTGGAGATGCAAGGGCAGCTATTCGAAGAGCAATCTATAGGTAAAATAACGCCCTGGAACATGATACTAATAAATTACTATTTTTGATGACACCTATCGAAGCAGCAGTAAAATACGTGAACTTCTTGCTAAAACCAAAAACAAGGTATAAAAATTTGGCCATAATTTTTTAACACCTTACTTTGTAGGACAGTGAGGTTAGCAGGTGAGCAATATTCTGAACTGCACCATGGTTAAATAAAATTGTTTGATGATCTGGCCCCTGTAAGAAAAGAGAATACAGGGAGACATTAAGAAGAGCAGTGATTCATTCCAATAAAACCACACTTACTTAAATGTACAAAACTGCGTTCACTAGAGTGCAGAATTCTCAGTTATCCTTTGCTTGCGCACACTCGACTCCGAAGAAGCAGGGAGACACTGTTTTCAGACCTGCAAGGGACTGCTGTATCTCAGCTTGGCTCAGAGCTACGAAAGCTGCTTCTCACCTCCCCAAAGCAGAAAGGGGACCCAGACACTCTCCTGGCACGGACCTCTGCAGTTACTAAACAGACTGGCAACACAGCAACACAATCACTATGCGTTCTTTACTTCATGGACACACTCTTGTCCTGTGTCAGCAGGAAACTGTGGCAACTTAGGATGATGAACCTGTCAGGGAGAACTCTAAAAACTAATTGCAAGAAAAACTAGACCAGACTCTAACCTACCTCAACACATCAGGGAGATCTTATTAATGCTACAGTGGGAAAAACAACACACCATAGCTGAGGCGTGAACGGGATTTTTGGTTCCATATTTCTATCTCATTTCTCTTTTTAAAACAAACACTTCTCAAGAGTAGGAAGGTAAAGAGATAGGAAAATGAAGGTATTTTCTCACCAACTCTATTTTCTACTATCAATGTACTGAAGATCTTCAAAGTGGCAGAAGCTAAAGGTTAATACAAAGCTTCAAATCTGCTACAATTCTCACTCATTCATGTTCCACCTCATCCAATCAACTAATAAAAAGTCAATTAAAGACAAGACAGAGATAGTATTTCATGCATGTCATTATTCAGTGGAGAAAAACATCAACAAAAAGTAGCCTATCTATCTGGGTTCGCTGGAGGAAGTTAGTTATTGATCCAGAACAAGAGCTCTCAAACCAATTTTTCCAACCCATGATTTAGGCAAGTAACAACTACCTTGGAGATGCTCATTTTCTTTTTGGACAAAACATCCTTCATTTGAAGTAGGGAGACAGATTACCATTCACACTTCTGAACAGCACAACAGACATATTCTGTTTTATAGGTAACAATTCCCAAACATTTTATATATTATTATTAGAGTTCTTAAAAACAAAAAAAAATTCAGCAATTTCTCTCTTAATCGCCATACATTTTCTAACTTCTAATTTCTTATTTTTAATCATGATAGAGTACTCCACAGTTTACTCACAGACCGCTCCCCCAGCCTCAACTGTATGTTAGGTAGTTTCTAAAGTTCTACTGTTACAAGTAGTGTTTTGTTGAACATTATGGAAGCTGTATCTCAGTATAGATCCTTAGGTTATGAGGATAAATTCCCAGAGTACAATGGGTTGATATATTTCTTATTACATATCCATTCAGAATGGTGCCAACATGCTTTTATAATAAATGAAAATACTGACATTCTTAGGGCACAGGTTTTCAGTGTTTTGTCTTTGCACGCATTTCTTTCAGGCAGCTCCATATATAATCACAGGTACTACTTACTGGGTACCTGGTACGTGCTGGGCTCTGCTCTAAATGCTTTACTTACATTGTCTCATTTGAAACAAAGGTGTCCCTGGTCTTTTTTTTGGGGGGGTACAAAGGGGACAGACAGGGTCTTGCTCTGTCATCCAGGCTGGAATACAATGGCATAATCATAGCTCACTATACCTCGAACTCGTGGGTTCAAGTGATCCTCCCACCTCAGCTTTCTGAGTAGCTGGGACTACAGGAGCACACCACGATGTCCAGCTCATTTTTGAAGTTCTGTAGATACAGGGTCTCACTCTGTCACCCAGGCTGGTCTTGAACTTCTGGCCTCATGCAATCCTCCAACTCAACCCAAAGTGCTGGGATTACAGGTGTGAGAAACCATGCTTGGCTTTGGCTTATTCATTATAAAGATAGTGGTGGAGTCAATAATGGGGGAGCCAAGGAAAAGAAGGGTCTCCAAAGAAACTGACCTATTTTCTCTGACCTAGCTGCAAACCTGTGAAGATAAGCCTAAGCACCTCAGCGCATATGTCAGCATACTAAGGTTTTTGCCTTCCTTGCCATTCCGATGTCCCAATGTAAACACTGGCAGAGCTTCGCAAAATGGCTGAGTAAGCAGGGTGCTTGCTGCCTTGGCCCCTTAGCCCTCACTGTTCCTCCACCTGGGCCTGTGAGCTGACCCTACTTAGAGATGATCTAATACTAACAAATTACTTTATATTTTACAAGACACTTTACAAACATACAAGCAAATATATAAGTATATTCTTTTCCCTATTTAATACAGACGGTAAAATACTATACACACTGTTCTAAACCTTTATTTCCTGTACAACTTATCTCAGAGATTATTCATATCAATACAAAAAGCATTTTCTCAATTCATTTTTTGGCCTTAGTGTATAAATGTCCCATTCTTCCCCCCGCCCCCGCCAGAGACAAGGTGTCGCCAAGTTGCCCGGGCTGGTCTTGCAGTGCTCAGGCAATCCACTGGCCTTGGCCTCCCGAAGTGCTGGGATTACAGGCTGAGCCATCAAGTCCAGTCAATGTCCCATTCTTTAGTGAACTAGTACGCTATAGTCATTTAGACTGTTTTCAGTCTTCTACTATTACAAACAACTTCAGTGTATAACCATGTGCATGTATTTTTTTTAAGATCGGAATTATTTATGGAATATTCTGAGTTATATTTACAAATAATGGTGAAAAAAACAAGCACAATGAAATTCTCTCTGTACATAATTATTCTCTGCTGCTGACAGAATACTTTATATTTTATTCTTCAAATTATTTGCCTCAAAGATGGCAATGAACATTTGTTACAAAATAAGCTCTTACTCCTCTCTGAGGTTAAACATTGAGACTGTAAAAACAATTGCAAGAAAGGAATAAGTGGCTGAACCAACTAGAGAGAGGAGCTATCATTTGATTCTTATCAAGTCTCTCTTGCGTCTTTCTCCAAATCAGCCTGCATGAACCTGGTGGTTAGTGAGGTAGCATCCACCAGGTGAGAAGAGCATAAGCCCTCATCTTCTTAAACTCCAAAAAACAACTCTCAGAAATCTGAGTAACTGTTTAGGAAAGGGCAACAGTTTAGAAGTTAGAATTCCAATAAATGTTATTACCAGCCTTTTTTTGCTCTTTAATGAGTCAGGGAGAGGATTTCAAAGATATTATAATTAGCTTATAATACAAGTGCTTTGGGTAATCTCTCCCTTTTTTTCTCTTCCCCAAAGCATGTAAATCTATTTGATATTGTCTAAGCAAACTAGTAACTTTAAGTCTTGTTCCATTTAATTTTAGCTAAGTGAGTCCCTGAGATTGAGTCTTAAAATTCTATCATTAATTTTATTTTGAGCCTACATGCAAAAAGAACATGAAAAGAAAAGATTTGTATAATTAATGACAATACATAGACCATCAGATTGTTTTCAAAGACACATGCTGTTAGGGCATCAGTAAAGAAATTAATATTGCATTTTAGACTATTACTTTTGTCATTAGGCTTACAAATGCTATAGTGTTTCTTGAGGCCGAGTTATAATTCAGAATACTTACATTTCATCAATTAAATTCAGTGGCAAATGCTAATTACCAGGCTAAAAGAAAGCTGAGTGAGGGTGATTTTCTCTGATAACATTTTCAGTTCTGTCAGCGGTATGAGGGTAGCTGTAAATCATTATTCACAGCCGAAGTTTCTCTCCAGGAAAATAAATAGTGACAATAAAATAATGGTACTCCTTCATCTATGATTTCAGCTAATACAGCATTGAGAAGTTTCATCTGAGCAATATCAAAAATATTAAAAGTTTCTGATGAGTAACCCTGGAAGCTACTTGGGTAGCTTCAGAGATGAGATTATTCCAACATTTAATAAATTACCAAAATAATCTGACACACAATTATTCCTACAAGTCCAATTTTCAACACTCTTGGGATTACTATGGCTATAACTAGTAGATGCTGTGCTCTCTTGAACACTCAGGAATAAACCTTGAAAGATTCTTTTTTTTTTTTTTTGAGTTGGAGTCTCACTCTGTCATCCAGACCGGGAGTGGCCACTGCAGCCTCGACCTGCTGGGCTCCAGCAATCCTTCCACCTCAGCCTTCCGAGTAGCCGGAACTACAGGCACGTGCTACCATACCCAGCTGATTTTTTGATTTATTGTAGAGATGAAGTCTCACCAAATTGCCCAGGTGGATCTCGAACCCGCAGCCTCAGGCAATCCACTCACCTCAGCCTCCCAAAGCACGGGATTACAGGCTGAGCCATCGAACCCAGCTTGAAAGATTCTTAATGAGGCATACAGTTCTGGAGTATCTTCTCGATCTTGTTTTAAACCTATTTTACCAATTAAATTGCAACAAAATTGCTATTTTCTTAAAGCCTTTCTCTGCCCATCTCAAAAGACTAAGGCACTGTTTGATATCCCTGATCCTATGAGTTGGCCTACATATTGTCAAAGTAACTCAAGAAGAAAAATTTCAAAACTTTTTGACAAAATTCTTAAATTCAAAATGTCTTACACAGTATTGAAAAGACTGTGATAAACAGCTGGGACTTCCTTGGAAGGGGGTGTAAATGTCTGAATTATAATGGAGGCTGGGCACAGTGGCTCACGCCTGTAATCCCAGCACTTTGGGAGGTGGAGGAGAGAGGATTGCCTCAGCCCAGGGGTTCAAGACCAGCCTGGGTAACTTGGCAAAACCTTGTCTCTACAATAAATCAAAAAATTAGCCAGACATGGTGACACACACCTGTGGTTCCAGCTATTCGGGAGGCTGAGGTGGAAGGAACGCCTGAGCCCAGCAGGTCAAGGCTGCGGTAGCCGTTGAGTGTGCCACTGCACTCCAGCCTGGGCAACAGAGTGAGACTCTGACTCAAAAAAATAAATAAATAAAATAATGGAGAAACTTTCCCTGGAACCAAGTGATTGGTTTTCATTCATTTGGGAAGCTGTTCTAAAATAGCACAGACCTGTGGTCTCCCTACTATGGAATGCAGGGGGTTTACCACTTCTCTTATCCCTTCTTTCCCACTGGTCCCAAAGCTCTGCACTTGGTGCCTATATTGTGACAGGAAGGTAATGCCATATCTGAAACACTCACGGAACCATCAGAAGATAATTACTTAGTTAGAAAATGAACAGAAATTAAGAAAGATCTCAAATGATCACCCATGGTTATCAAAAGGCCCAAGGAACGGATAATCCACCAAGCGAAGCAGTTAGTACCTCACAGCACTCTTCAGTTTAGGTCCCAAACCTAAACTGAAGAGAAGACAAAGAGAAGCTTGGCTCAACAACGAGCAGATGAGAAGCTTTCTCACGTCTCCTTATGCAATTCAACTCTCGTTTATTTATCATTTAAACTGCTCTTGGCAACTGAGGGTGTGGGAAAACAGTCATGATCACACGCCGCTAGAGTTATAGAATGGGACAGCCTCAATAAAAGACAGTATGTGGTAAAATTATAAATGCACATATTCTTTGGCTTAACAATTCCATTTCGTATAAAATGCCACATATCCAAGTTACTTGCCGCAGTATTTTGTGACAGCCATATTGGAAACAAGCTAAATGTCAAACAATAGTGGACTAGTTAAATACATTGCTATACATCTATATAGTAAAATACTATGTAGCTGTTAAAAAACAAAGGAGCTCCTTATGTAGTGGTAGGGAGTAGCCTTCAAGATACGTCAAGTGACAAATACAAGGTGCAGAACTGTATGTATGTATGTCATGCTGACAATTGTGTTAAAAAGAAAAGGGAAAAAACATATACACAGGTTTACTTACATACATACAGAATATCTCTGGGAAAACAGACAAAGAAGGCATGTCTGTTAAGCGCATAAGGTTTCACATGACAGAGAATACGTGTCCTGGTTCTTACTTTACAGCAGTGTGAGAAGATCTGGCAGATGTACTCCTGGGTGTGGCGGGACCTGCTGAGCAGTGCCATGAGGTGTGGGATCACTGTGGCATCCTGGAGGCAAAGAAAGCAGAGCACAGCAACAGGAACTTAGGCACCGAGAGTACATTTGGCAAGACTTTCCCACAAGCAGGCACACCGTATCTGAATGGCAGGAATCAAGCCTTCTTAAGAAACAGACCAAAGCAAAAGCAACGTGGCGATCAAACTGCCTAGGTAATGGGCGAGGAAAGGGACTTCAATATTCACCCTCAGTATGAAAATATGACAACCAGAGATTCTCACTATCTTTTCCATCAGCAGCCTGTATCTTCACAACAGAGCAAAATCACTGACAGGAATCTGTTCTGAAACCAAAAAGGACTCGACAGAAATCAGTTCTAAAATCAAAATGGGGGCAACCCCCTCGAGTCCCCTCCCACTGTGGGGGTTTTTCTGTCCTCTCAATAAATCCTGCTTTCAAAAAAAATAAAACAAAATCAAAATGTGAGGGTGACTGGCAATTTATACAATACTAAATCGTTTATAAGAAGGAATTCTTGTATAGATAGAAAACTTGGTAATTTTGATTTTTGAGATGTTATGGTAAACATCAGTGACTACCAACAACCTCTCATGAAGACTATAGCTAGCTTTTTCAATCTGCACAAGACCAAACAATTTATATGACTGACAACTTCTCACATACAGCCCACTCTCTGTCTAATGCTGACATTTAACCTATATGGATGGTGGTACAAGAAAAAAGATTCAGCTCACTCTGCTGCAGAGCTCGCCAAGAATCTCCTTTTATTTAGAATGCAAAAGGTATTAAAAGTTGAAAGGGTCTTTGGCCAGGACCCACAGATGGAGGAGACTTAGCCCAAGCCTCCTAGTCAGTGCTGTTGCGAGTCCTAAAGTTGAGCTTCTCAAGCACCAACATGCACGCGAATTTCCAGGAAGTGTTCTCAGTGGACAGATCCCGATCCGGTGGGCTCGGGGCAGGACCTGGCTGCGTTCTGGTGAGCCCTCAGATGAAGCTGCTGCCACTGGTCCTCAGACTACCCTCTGAGGATCCTCACCAGAAACAAGAGGGCAAGGAAAAAGCTTAATTGAACACTCTTGCTGGGATGAACAGGATTTGAGGATATATTTGGAAAGAAAAGAATCCCAAGATATGTGAAAGCAAAAAGAGAAAACTGACGGCTGCCGATTCCCTACAAGCAGAATCTCCCTCCTGAGTGTTAGTATAACCCTCTGTGTTGTCACAAGCAACTTAAAACCTCAGAAAACCTCAAAGAAAGTCAGGTACTAAATGCACAGAAAGAAAGCTAGGCACGGTGGCTCATGCCTGTAATCCCACCACTTTGGGAGGTAGAAGTGAGAAGACGGTCTGAGTCCAGGGATTCAAGACCAGCCTGGGCAACCTGGCAAGACCTTGTCTATACAAGAAATCAAACAATTAGCCGGGCGTGGTGGCACACGCCTGTGGTTCCAGCTACTTGGAAGGCTGAGGCAGAAGGATCGCCTGAGCACAGCAGGTTGAGGCTGCGGTGGCCGTGAGTGTGCAGAGTAAGACTGCGACTCAAAAAAATAAAAATAAATAAATGTACGAAAGAAAAGAAAGAGAAGATGAGAATGTCAAGTGGGGGAAGGGCAGAAGACAGCAAAGCAGACAGCAGCTAAGTCAGAACAGGCACATCGAGGGAGATGTAAAAAGCCTCCGTGGGGCTCCTAAAGCTATTTCCACTTCTTGATTGCTCTAGCATTCCTCAGTTTTCCTCAGGTGCAAGAGCTCCCATCCCAGTTCTTCGCACCTGCCCCCCTTCTGCCAACTGTGTTTATGTATCTGTTTATAGATGACTAAATAAAGCAAAGAACAATCTCATGATTTGCCCAGAATCGTCCACCTCATACATAGGATTTCTAACTAGAATCCTGTGCTCTTCTGACTGCACTAGGCTACCCTGTCTCTACGTTAGAGCCTGAGTCATTGTAGCAGCTGGTCTCCACACACTCGACTCACAGACGTTAATTAAACTGAAAACTCCTTTGTCCAACATTCTTCACGGGTGTGTCCCTGTGTCTGAGGTATGATCTCTAAGGCACAAAACGGAGACGCTGCATAAGTTAGATTCCCTCAGAATCCATACTTATGCTCCTTAGGTCTTAGTTTTTTTCACGTAAAAAAGTTAACTGGCCCGACCAGAATTTTCCAAACTGTGTTCCATGACCCGTTAGTAGGTCATGAGTCAATTTAGAGAGTGAGGAGAAAGGAGTTAAAGCAGGTGGCCAGGACCAATGTCTCCCCCATCACAGAGCTGGTGAGAAATTTCCAGGAAAAGATGGGTGGCTGGCTTACTCCTCTGTAAACCTGATAATATGACCTCTAGGAGCATACACTGGCATTTATTAAGAGGGACCTTCTCCATGGAATGCTTTGAGCAGAATGTTTACGGAAACCAATAGTTGTCAAAAAGAGAACTTTGACCACAGACTAGTAACATCTGAGTTACTGGAAATGTGTTAGAAATGCACATTCTCAGGTCCCCCACGACTCACTGGGTCAGAGACTCTGGAGGTGGGGTGCAGCAATCCCTGTGTAGCAAGTCCTCCAGGTAACTCGAGTGCATGCTCAAGTTTGAGAACCACTGTAGTAAGCAATATATGACTTATGCACACCTCATCAACAAAGGTACCTGCATAATGAACATTTGTATACCAAACTCTGAATCGTACCCCACATCTGAAAACTAAAAATTTAAAAGAAAAAAGATTTATGAGGCATGACTCCCCCCAAAAAATGTAACTTAAAACTTGAAGGTAAGGCCAGGCACAGTGGCTCTTTGGGAGGACGAGGTGAAAGGATTGCCGGAGCCCATGGGTTCGAGACCAGCCTGGGCAACTTGGTGAGATCTCACTGCTACAATAAATCAAAAAATTACTCAGGCGTGATGGCATACGCCTGTAGTTCCAGCTACTTGGAAGGCTGAGGCGGAAGGACCACCTGAGCCCAGCAGGTCGGGGTCACAGTGGCCGGGAGTGTGCCACTGCCCTCCAGCCCAGGTGACAGAGCAACTCTCCAGCCCGGGTGACAGAGTGAGACTGCAACTCAAAAAAGAAAAAAGAAAACGTGGAGGTATAAAATTAAGATGCTTATAATTCAGACACACCCGCCGTGTGAGGTAACTGACGAATCTCCCTTTCGGACCTCACGGATCATTAGGGCCAACGTAGGAAGGGTGGACTAGGAGCCACACAGCACATCCCCTTCCTCACACTCGCTCTGCCTGCATCTCTTGATCACTTACATTCTTCAAATGTCTGCAAGGCATGATTCTGGGTCAGAGCTTTGATTCACACGTGTACAGTTTGACAATCTGATTCTTTGCTGAAACACAACCAGCATTTAAACTAAAAAAAAAAAGAAGAATGGTAGAATAGAAACTGGAGGGCATCACATCTGTGGAACTGTGTCACAAAGCTTGTCTCAGGATTCTCACAGATGCATGCATGTGCACACACATGCACTCTCACACATGTGTAGTGAGGCAATGGAAAAGAAAATGCACTTCTTATTATGAAACACTTATCCATATAAGTGTTTCAAAAACATTGGCCTAATTTTCATGAAGAAAATCCTATGTAGGGTGACTACAGTTTATAATAATCTGGCCAGATGCAGTGGCTCGCATCTGTAATCCCATAACATTGGGAGGCAGAGATGAGAGAATTGCCTGAACCCAGGTGTTTGCGACTAGCCTGGGCCACTTGGCAAGACTTCATCTCTACAATAAATCAAAAAGTTAGCTGAGCATGGTGATATGCGCCTGTAGTTTCAGCTACTTGGAAGGCTGAGGCGGAAGGATCACCTGAGCCCGACAGATTGAGGCTGTGGTAGCCATGACCATGCCTGGGTAACAGAGTGAGACTCAAAAACAATTAAAACTTACTGTATATAGTAGCTCCTCTGGAGTGACGGGACTGGTGAAGATGGTACGCAGGCACCGGAGGCAAGCTTCAATAAACTTCAGGTCTGGGGACAAGAGTCCTAGGAACAGAAACTAGATTTGGGACTCATCTTTGCAACCAGTATTTAAAATACCACAAACCAATCCTTATCTTTACTTAAGCAAAAATGGCTTCCCTACATACCTTGCAGTAAGGCAGGGATAATATGGCAGTCCAGTAGAGACTTGACATTGTTTTCAGTACCCATAGCAAGACTTCCCAGTACCACTGCACATTCAGTTTTCAGCTCCGTGCTTGAGGTTTCTTGCTGAAGCAAGTACAATAATCTAAAAGGAAGGTAAATCAATAAATAATTAAATAAATAGGAACATGATAAATAAAAAGATTCAAAAACCTGAAATTAAAGAAACATGATGAAAAAGGAGTGTACGTTCTACACACTAAAATACGCTTGGTTGAGTTTATTTGAATCCCTCTGGGAAATGGCCATTTGTTTATATCATCTGCTAATCCAATAAAGAAACAACATTTGAACAAAACAACCATCACATAACATCAGAATTCATTGAAACTGCAAATCGGAAAGTCGTGCACAAGTGGTCTCTGCAGAAGCTGCAGCACCAGAGCTCCCGTCACCTGGCACATCCAGAAGGGGCTCTTCAGAATGCAAACTCTCAACATCACGTGCTGCCAGACCTTAGATCCTGCTAGAAACAGACCCTGAGTCTAGAGCAGCAGTGCAGAGAATGCAGAGGTCTGGCCCGGAGGGAACACGCAGACTCTCTGGGCAGCTCTTCAAGCAAGGGAAGTTTCTCCTGTTTCCAGTTCTCACACTTGGGACAGGAAGAGAGCCTCCCTCTGCTCCTCCAGCCCAGCTTGCCGAGCAACCACTCCCCAAGCCCTAACCCTCCGCCAGCCATGACCCTCTCCCTTCTGTTCAGAGCCAGGACCCTCATGCTCCCTCAAACATTATTTACATACACCGAACACGAGTCTCCTAAGAAAGGCTGCTGAGAGCTTCATAGTTATTAAAGTATATATTTGAGATCAGTGACATCAAAGACATTAAAACCACTAATCCTGTCTCAAAACCAGAAAATAAGAGGAGAAAAATCCAAAACAACTGGAAAATTCTGAATGAAAATCTAATAGCAATTGCACACAAAACTTAGTTCTGGGTAGCAAAAGCAATAGAAGTTATATAACTTCCATTGCTTTTGCCCAAAGGAAGCTAATTAGGTCATCAGAAGCAGAAAGCAAACTCCCCAAATTTCCTATGCTAACTTGAAAAATAGAAAATTGTAAAAATTAGAAGATTAAAAGAAAAAGCAGAATTTAAAACCAAGCAGGGTTTTTTTCCTTCTTTAAACTCAAAAATCTTGAGACTTCTAAGTCAGGGCTCTAAGGAGATGGGGAATAAAGTATCAGGCTGGTATACGTTGCTTACGGACTCAGCAAACCCTTTTATTGCAAGGTCAATTATCTTTCTAAATTTCTGAAAAGTGTTAATACATTCATTTCTTATTCCATTCTGTTACTTTATAATTTTTTTTCTTAAAGATGGCTCATATACGTCAAAACATTTATTTACAAAAACAGGATTTACTTTAAAAATAAGATAAGCAACATGGGAAAAAATAAGTTTTATAACTGAAAGTGAGAAACATACTAGAAACTTAGTATGAAAGGTAGAAAGGCAATGAGATGGCAAACATACCTTGGAACAGCTCCTAAAACTATGAGATTGGCTTTCTGCTTGTTGTTTCCAATTACAGCATTTTTCATGTCTCTGAATTCAGGGAAAGAAAAAAGTAAAGTATGTTGAGATATCACTGAAAAAAACAACCATAGGCCAATTCATTCCACTTGATTATGCATCCTCTTGGACTGGCAAGTATAGAAGTTCGTGACAAAGTCAAGCACGGTCTCTCCCTTTCACTTGAGTGCTAAAGAGAAGAGGTAGAGACAGGTGCCGAGTGAGAGTGGGACCCGGAGGAAAGCAGAAGACGCCCTGAGCACCGGCAAAGGATTTCCAATACAACTGAGCTATTCTCAGAAGAGAACCCACTAATCCTTTGAAGAGAAAGGACAGGAGGCCACCTTCGCACTCACAGCTCTGGGAGTGGGAAGTTTAAGAAAAAAACAATCCACAGAACACAGCTCCTTGATTAAGGGATCACTTTTTCCTCTTTTTTTAAGTTATTTTAGACAGAATATTTCTTATTAGTCCATTTTATCTGTTTTGTTGTCCTACTAGCTGTGCCTTTTGGAGTATTTCTGTTTTAATGGTTGCTTCAGAACTGCAAACGCATCTTTTAATTTATCACAGTCAACCTTCAAGTGACAGTCTCCCATTTCCCGTGTATTTTAAGACCCTTGCAAATGTCTACCTTCATTCCCTGTGTGTTCTTTATGCTACTGCTGTCATACACTTTATTTTTAACTTGGTTAGAAACACCACAATACATTGTTACTTACTATTTTTGCTTAAGCAGCCAATTATCTTTTTAAATGAAATTTTATTTTATTATAAACAGCCAATTATCTTGAGATTAAAAAATAAGAAAAAATCTTTAATATTTCTCAGATGTTCATCAGTATTTTTTATTCTAGCTACATAAAGCTCTACACTTCACCAGGTTAAGTAAAACTCTGTTCCACAATAAGAGTATCTGTGTCACTGTCCCATGGCTCATAAATTCATAGTTGGTTCCAAAGGACACATGGAGAAAAAATGAATAGCTCAAAAATAAACCCAGTACTAATAAAATGTTTTAGAAATACTTCTCCTACTTTGTCAGTACTGCTGTTTTATCTATCTACTATCTATCTATCAAATCAGAGTCTTACTCTGTGGCCCAGGCCGGAGTGTGGAGTGCAATTATATGATCACAGCCACTGAAGCCTCCTGGGTTCAGGCAATCCTTCCACCTCAGCCTTCCAAGTAGCTGGAACCAAAGGCGTGTGCCACCATCCGGTTGATTTTTTATTTATTGCAGAAACGAGGTCTTGCCAATTGCCCAAGCTGGTCTCGAACTTCTGGGCTCAGGCAATCCTCTTGCCTCCAACTCCCTAAGCAATGGGATTACAGGCGTGAGCCACACGCCAAGTTGGTACTGCGGCTTGAACGCTAGAACATGATGCGGTTCTATACAGCAATGATTCTCAAAGTGGGCAGGAGGGTATTAGAGCCTCTGAGGGACATTTCCGAAGCTTGTGAGAGTGTCCAGAATTTCCGGCCAGTTTTAAAAATAAACAGAAAATGTTGTTTGCACAATTTTTAAAAAGCTAATTCTTTCAGTATTGTACTGGCCCTGTAAATAAAAGAAAGATACACTTTTTGTCAAAATTATTCATTCTGAAAAATCCCATCACCCATGCAGTGGCAGTCACAGTGTTGAGTTGTCACTGCTACGTCTCTCCATCAGGCTGTCTTCGCAGTTCTTACATTCTCACCACCTCATTAAGTTTCCTGGTACAGTCAGGTCTAAGCATTTACATATAGAAACATTATAATTTCTCTCTTTCTCGACACACAGAGAAGGCATATTTTTTAGAATTATGTATGTGAGGTTACATCACTATGAATTTAAGTTCAGGAGAGTACAAGGAGCATCACAAAATTCTAATAAGGGAGAGTGAGGCCGGATGGGGACACCGCCTTGGCGCTCTTGGCCTTCCTTCACACCCCAACATACGCGGCCCTAGGCACTCGCCCCATCTCCCTTGACTTTCTCTCCTCCAGAAGGCAGAGCTCTGTAATATACAGGAATGTGCTGCCCCTTGGAAAGCATGCTCTTGTAGAAAAAACAGTGAGAAAATTTGTGTAAAAAAATTTAAAAATGTTACAGTCAGCATATATGTATTTCTAATGCCAAATATATTCGCTGGCATTTGAAAACCTGGTGAAAACTAACCCTTCTCCTCAATTACCTTCTTCAATTATTGCAGAAAAATACTGCAACACCTCGTGCAAGTTTCTCAATGGCATTGCTACCAGTCTGAGCCAAACACTGACACCGCCTGGTCTTTTCTTCTGTTCCTAAGTCCAGTGCCTGAGGGTAGATCTTTTTTCAAGGCCTGACCTTCCTCTCTCTGTGAACTATTCCTCAGATCTTCCATATGGTTTACAAAAGGTAAGCAGCTTTTTTTCAATTGCTTATGGGACTGAACAGAATGAGGTCTGCTGAGGTTTACCAAGTTCTGGCATAGGATCATAAGGCCAAGCAGCCAGGCTCGGGTGGTCAGCCTATAATCCCACGCTTTGGGAGACCGAGGTGAGTGGATTGCCTGAGCCCGCGGGTTCGAGACCCGCCTGGGCAACTTGGCGAGACCTCATCTCTACAATAAATAAAAAATTAGCCGGGCATGGTAGCGCGCGTCTGTAGTTCCAGCTATTTGGAAGGATGAGGCGGAAGGATCGCCGGAGCCCAGCAGGTCGAGGCTGCGGAA
>NW_007075429.1:95956-110598 GCF_000164805.1 Carlito syrichta
CGGTGGCCAGGAGCATGCCACTGCACTCCAGTCTGGGCAACAGAGTGAGACTCCAACTTAGAAAAAAAGAAAAAAAAAAAGGGCTAAGCAACATCAAGGCCCCAGTAAGCACAACACAGGCAGCAACAGGCTAAGTTCCTGCACCCGGTGGCTGCCCGCCTGCTGCAGCTCCTCATCGCCAGCTTACAGACCCCAGCCCACAGCTTGTTATTTACTTTCATCTTCTCTCCCTCTCTCGATGCTTTCTGTCCATCCTAACACACCACATCCCCTTGTGCAGCTATCTATTTCAAGCCTATTTTGTTCTAGGTACCATTCTGGGTGCTCTCTGTCTTTCAGATCTCCCAGTCATAATATTTCCCCAGTTTGCTCTCCATTCTTCCTAAACTAAGCAGAAATGAAGTGTCCCTACATTAACATATGAACTCATTCCAAACATCTGAAACCACACCAAAGTAAAAGATATGTATAGACAAAAGCAAACAAAAATCCCCGCAAAACCAAGTTTCTAGTTCTGAAAACAACTTACAAAAAGGACATGAAGGAGGCAGCCAATAGTAACAGAGTAAATGCAAACGAAAAAGAACACAATTAATAAAATGGACAAATGTCTACAGAAAAAGTTCCTTCCTCTGGCTTTGTTAAGTAAACATACCTATGTCAGATAAGGAGAAAGATGCTAATAGATGCCACTCCATTGTTCCTATAAAGGAATGCCAGCAGATCATTTCTATAAAGAGTTACAATCAGAAGGGGCAATAGCCATCACACATTCCCATCTTCAGCAGATCTGAGCACGGTATGGGCTGGATTGAGAAAGCAGCCTCAGGGGCAGCCAGGCCCAACCTCCCATCGTCCAGACGACGAGTCTCCCTCGGTTCCTGGAGCAGAGCCATTCCCCCCCCTCCCCGCCCCCGCTCCTCGTCCCGCCTCCGGCTGACTTCACTCGTCCTTCAGACGCCAGCTCGGAAGCCAGCATCACTTCCCCCAGGAAACAGGCTCTGACATCCCCGGGGCAGGGCCGGGCGTCCCTCCTGGGCGCCCTCTATCACAACACACTTATCACTTCGTATGACAGACGTCTGTCTTCTCCTGAGAGGCAGGAACGCCAATGTGGCCTGGAAATGCCAGAGAAGCTGCTATCAGCAGATCATTAATTACAGAGACTCCAGAAATTGTACCATGTAGAAATCCACTTTTTGGCTGTGCACAACGGCTCACACCTACAATCCCAGCACCCTGGGAGGCGGAGGCAGGAGGGTTACTTGAGCCCAGGAGTTCAAGAAGAGCCTAGGCAACATAGTGAGACTTCACCTCTACCAAAAAAAAGGGGGGGTGTGGTGGAACATGCCTGTTCCAGCTACTTGGGAGGCTGAGGTGGGAGGATTGCTTGAGCCCAGGAGGTCAAGGCAGTGGTGAGCTGTGATTGTGCCACTGCACTGGGAGGAAGGGGGAGGGAGGTAGGGGGAGGGAAAAGAAAGAGAGAGAAGGGGAGGGAAGGAAAGGAGAAAAGGGAGAGAGGGAGGGAGGGAGAAAAGATACAGAAAGAAATCCATGTTTGTAAAATGCAAACTCATAACTATTATCCATGATGGAAACATAACAAAATTAGACAAGATTTATCTATTACCTTCAAGTCCACAGTACATTCCATATCTACCACTTTATTTCATCTTCATCGTAACCTTGAGTAATATTAACCATATTTTACAGATGAGGAAGCTACAACTCAGGTGTGGGCTTTTTTCAGAAACACATATTCATGACAGAGCCAGCCTCAACCCATGTCTTCTAGGTCAGGTGTTTTTTCCATTAACTCCGGCACACCAGGCATTTAAAACCAACTGATGGAAAAGACAAATGAATTCAATAAACTCATTTTCCTTTCCGCCTATGTTTCAATTTTACATTTTTATGCAAAATAAAAGTTCCTAACTTTTAGTCAGACATCCTTTTCCCAGTAGACCAGAAGAATGCCATCTTATGCCTACCAACTTTTAATGTTGGGGGAAAATGCCCTACTTATACTCTACTAAAATTCAACACTTAGAGTTCTTGAGCCCAGTACTGTGCTTGACTCTATGAGGTATACAAAAGCAATACTCAATGACATGGCTGATCTGAAAAGTTCACAATACCCTTGGAGAGCCCAAAATAACACTAACAATGCAAGGCCCAATGCTACAGCATAAACGGAGTGCTTATAAGGCTAAGAAAAGTAGATACCCAATGAGCTTATCAACAGGCAACAACAGGAACTAAGACGGACCTTAGAACACGGTCAGGCGTTGGATAAGTAGATGACAGGGCAAAAGAAGCCATTCTCAGAAGCCCATACCGGAGGTGAAAAGCCCATGTTTCCAGGCAGTAAAATGAGCCTGGAAGGAAAAAAAGCTCACTGTAGGGTGGCATAAAGTTGGAAATGGGAGAGGGAGCGGAGACAAGCCGAAGGGGTGGATTAAGGAGCAATTATGGTTTTGGTCCCAGAAAGGACATGGAGAAAGCAGTGACTGAGGAAGACAAGCGGGATGTGGAATGGACTGGAATGAGGGCAAGGCTGGAGTCAAAAGGGGCAACTGAGCGGCTGGTGCATGCCCGTGGTAGCCCAAGACCCCTGTGCTGATCGCGATCATGGCACTCACAGTCCAGCCACAGTGGACCGCCTCTTTGGCTACCCGACTGCTCCCTTAGACCCCACGCCGCCAGTGCAGGGTCTGCTTCCTCATCCTTACGTCCCACTCAGCACTAGGCCTGGCGCTAGGCTGGCACTCAGAAATGTTTGTTGAAGAATAATCCATCTAGGCACCTGGTTATGTGAGACTGATTACAGTAGCAGCTACGGAAATCATTCATTCAAACTACGTTTGAAGTGAGGAAGCAGTAACAAAACAATTAACAGGTACAGGGAACACAGTATGTGACATGTCTTGATGACTACTTCACGTATGGCCCCACAGGTACGGAAAAGAGCGGGAAACTTAGAGAAGATATCTCTTATCTTAGCAAGACAAGGCCCTGCCTTGACTCTGGACACACTGAATCATTTTGAGGTGAGATAAGAACATCCAAGTAGAAAAGCCAAAAAGCCTTAGGGACATCTCACTTTGAACAAAAGACGAGAAGTCAGTATTAGCACGTTACAAACGTGCATTTGTCAGAGAACATTTTTCCGTTAAAATCTCGCTAGAACCTTACATTTGCGTGCTAATAAATGGGCTAAATTAAGAAGCACTCACTTTCACATGAGGTTAAACTTTCTGCTTCACTTACTTTCTTTGCTCTGAAAGAGATTAATTTTAGTTTTTCACTAGAAAAGGGGTTTGAACGTTGAAACACCATGCACAGTGACTACGTCTAAGTTACAGCATCATAAATGTGTTCAAAACCAAGAAAGAAAGTAAACACTAAACGTTTCTGTTAAAATAATGGGAAAAACAAAAAAAGGAATTAGGATCTAGATCTGCTGGAAAACAAAGTCTCCCGTCAACCAAGTACGAGACTATTTATTCCTTAACAGTCAAAAATGACAGCTTTTAACTGAAAACCTTAAATCATCCAAAACCAGCATTACCTTTAAAAGAACTGAAGCTACAGATCAATTACAGCCACGTTTCCCTTGACCACAGAGACATGCTCTGAGAAGCGCATCCTCAGGCGAACTCGTTGCTGTGCAGACATCCTAACTGCTGCTGACGCAAACCCAAGCGGCATGGCCACCACACACTGGCTCTCTGGCCCTAAGCTACAGACAGGAGCAGCAGGTCCCTCCTGAATGGGACGCTGGAGGAAACTGTGCCAGGAGGGCAAGTAGCCGTGGGTCAAAATCGGAAAAGGTTCAGTTAAAACACAGCACTATAAGCCAGGCTCGGTGGCTCAGCCTGTAATCCCGCGCCTTGGGGAGGCTGAGGTGAGTGGATTGCCTGAGCCCGCGGGTTCGAGACCCGCCTGGGCAGCAAGACCTCATCTCTACCATAAATCAAAAAACCAGCCGGGCGTGGTAGCGCATGCCTGTAATTCCGGCTACTCGGAAGGCTGAGGCGGAAGGATCGCCAGAGCCCAGCAGGTTGAGGCTGCGGTGGCTGGGAGCGGCCACTGCACTCCAGTCTGGGCGACAGCGAGAGACTCCAACTCAAAAAACAAAAAAACAAGTAAGACTCAAAGCACTCCCTTGTATTTGGTATTAAAGTTGTCTTTGTACATCTTTTCCCACAACACTTTTTTAAATAACTGATTAAATGTATTAGGATGTGAAAAGATGTTTCTTTTTTAGGATAGTTATTTTAAGGAATCCTAAAACTTAACCCTTTAACTGAAAAGTTCTCAGATACCAAAGGCTACATTTTACAGGAACTCCTATCTTTAGTTTGTGCAAGAAAAATGGAACCTGTCCATATTCTACTGAAACCAGAGATACAGTTTCCTGGAATCAGGAAATTAAATATCATTACCCAAATAAACGCATGTCATCACACATTAAATACGCAGAAGACACTTCAGAAATGAATGCTTGGGGAAACCACACAATTCAACAGTATCCACAGCCACCTGGCTGAATCGCCAGAGGTCTAGTGCAGTTTTCCAATTCTATTAAAATTGAAACTACTAGGTCAGTCATGTTTGTCTTTCAACATAACAATATCAACATAGGGCCACTAGGGGTATCTGCTGGTATTTTCAATAAGAATCACTAATATAAAAACCAGATCAGAATAATCACTAATATAAAAACCAGATCTCTAATGTGGTTATGTTACACACACACACACACACACACACACAGTGTTAAGCTTTGACTCATGATCTATAAAAACATCTGAACAGTTATTCCTCAACTACAAGACTTAATATGGTTGAACCAATGCCATAATAACCTCAACCAAAAAAAGTCCTGCAATTGTTTTTTTAAGTCATACACAGCCCTCCACACTAGAGGAAGCTCAGAACCTGCGACGCAGAGGGCTTCTCTGACGTACTTACTCAGCTGTTGGTGCAGAGGTTCCCATTTATGACCTACACAGTGACTTCCCTCTTCTCTGTGCTCCTGTCTCTCCTCTTACTTAATGGCCCTCTATTTACTTATGCCCATAAAATTTTGGAGAAAAAGGGCTGATTTTGTATTCAAACTTTGATACAATAGGACCATTCAAGTTTACTTATCTCTAGGTAACGCCCCATTCTTTAACAATAGAAATTGAAGCAGTTCTGATGTGTAAAGTTATTCTTCAACAAGGGCAAACTCAGTGACGAGGTAAAATGGTCCATTTTGGTGTGAGTTATCTACAAATAAGTTTCCTACATATGATTAGAGCTATAGTTCTAACTCAGCTCAGTAGATTAGTTAGACTATGAAAAAAACTCATTATTCATCTTTGATTTCTTTGATTTTTTTTCTTGCTAGTATATAAGTTCACAATATTTTTGTTATTTATTTTTCTTAGAGACAGGGTCTCACTATGTTGCCCAGGCTGGATTCGAACTCCTGAGCTCAAACGATCTTCCCGACTTACCCTCCCAAGCAGCTGGAACTACAGGCACACACCACCATGCCTGGTACATGTTCACAATATTTATTGAGAAAAAAATCAAATTTAATGTAGCTAAAAAAATAGTAAAACTCTGGCTGGCTTGTAGCCAAAGCTACAATTCTCGTCAATTATTTTACGTCCCTGGAAGCAGTATGGAATGCTGGACCATGTAGATCGGGAGGGGTGGGGGAAGGGGAAGATGATGGGAGGTGGCTTGATGAGTACGTGCGCATTGCTCCAGGAATGGATGTGCTGAAGGCCCTGACTTTATCACAATGCATTCTATCAATGCAGCAAAGTTGCACCTGTACCCCATGAATACACACAAAAAATTTAAAATTATTTTATGCCTCTCCAATTAAATATTTTGCATTAAAAGATGGCTATTTCAGCCTCTTTCCCTTCCCTAAAATTCACAGGCTACCTTTGTTTGTTTTCGCTCTGGCCACCTCCTCTCCACCTATGTTGGGCTAGTAATGGTCTCTGTGTGACTCAATGATGACTGGGCAATGTATGTAAACACAAAAGAACTGGTCAACATTCTTTTCCCAAAATATCATTGGTTCCTGTTTTCTTCTATCAATATTGTATTAAACAAGAGTACTTAAAAATATATAAAATATTAAAAGCATAATTCACTTTCCATTCTCTTGACCATGTACGATTAATTTTCAGACAGTGACAAAGTTCAAGAAAGAATTAAGTCAGAAAGAACATATATTTCTTTTTTTTTTTTTTTTTGAGCTGGAGTCTCACTCTGTCGCCCAGGCCGGAGTGCAGTAGCCGCTGCTCCCAGCCACCGCAGCTTCGACCTGCTGGGCTCTGGCGATCCTTCTGCCTCAGCCTTCCAAGGAGCTGGAACTACAGGCGCGCGCTACCACGTCTGGCTAATTTTTGGTTTATTGTAGAGATGAGGTTTCGCCAAGTTGCCCAGGCAGGTCTCGAACCCGTGGGCTCAGGCAATCCACTCACCTCAGCCTCCTAACGCGCAGGATTACAGGCTGAGCCACCGAGCCCGGCAGAACATATATTTCTATCTGACGAAAAGGAAGCTCTATCAAATCACATTACACATATCTCCGTAAGTTCAGCTCTACTCTGACATAACGTGAAGAAACGGTGGGTGACCCGTTCCTTTCCAACTATAGACAGACTTTAGTAGTATGAGCGCAATCACATTTACTAGAACGCATCATCATCCACGAGCTCTTGTCTGAGTCAAGAATTCTAGCCCTTCTCTCTCATCTACTTCAGTGTGAACTGTCTTATCTGTTTGGTTTTTGAGTTTTCCTTTCTCTTCTTAAAAGAGAATCATCTTATTTTTGAACCTATTTTAAACTGGGGCTAATAACAACCAACCACTTAAGTGCCAATTTATAATTCTGACTTAATTTTCACAACAGGGCAAGATGGGCAGTGATATTCTCTATGCAGAGATGATGAAATTGAGGCTAAAGAAATTAAGAAACTTGCCCAAGTGCAGCTGGGAAGAGACCCTCTGGGGAAATGTCAGAACCAGGAATCCAACCCACCTCCGTCCAACTCCAAATCCCATGCTCTTTCTACTCCACCATCCCTTCTCATAAGCCTTGTCTGTCTAGCTGACAGCTAATCGTCTTAGGCTTGGTAATTTTTCAAGAGGCACTAAAATTATTACACTACACCTTAGCTGCTGTGTTATAATTCAGTCTTTCCCAATGTTCCTTTATTGCTTATTTGATATTTCATCAAATTTTGAGAAGCTATAGTGTTCTTTGGTAAATCAAAAAAATTCTCAAAGTAACTTTCAAACTAGCTACTCATATCAGTTACAACTCAAGATACAAGTCTATCACACAGAATCCTTTATTTGCTTTTTTTTTTAGAGACAAGGTCTCACTCTGTCACCAAGGCTGGAGTGCAGTGGCACAATCCTAGCTCACTGTACCCTTGAACTGCTGGCCTCAAGTGATACTCCTGCCTCAACCTCCCAAGTAGCTGGTACATGCCACACACCTGACTAATTTTTTTTTTGTAGAGATAGGGTCTCACTAAGTAGCCCAGGCTGGTCTTGATCTCCTAGCCTCAAGCAATCCTCCTGCCTTGGTCTCTCAAACTCCTGGGATTACAAACATGAACTACTGTACCTGGCCTCGGAATCCTTGATTAATAAATTTAACTTTCTGGTCGGGTTTGGTGGCTTAGCCTGTAATTCCAGCACTTTGGGAGGTGGAGGTGAGTGGATTGCCTGAGCCTGTGGGTTGGAGACTCACCCGGGCAACTTGGCAATAAATCAGAAATTAGCCAGACATGGCAGCGCACACCTAAAGTAGTTCCAGCTATTTGGAAGGCTGAGGCGGAAGGATCGCTAGAGCCCAGCAGGTCGAGGCTGCAGTGGCCAGGAGCGTGCTACTGCACTCCAGCCTGGGAGACAAAGAGAGATTCCAACTCAAAAAAAAAGAAAAATTTATCTTTCTCCTAAACATAGTGGCAGCAATAATGATAACATCATATTCTGACATCATTATCTGAACATGAACGAGTCTCACATTTTCAACTGAACTATTGAAAAATGTCGAGTGATATTTAGCATTATCTATATACAGAGCTATCTGGCAGTATGTAGAGAGAGCTTGCCTGTCTAAGGAAGGTGTTAAATCCAGCCTACCTCCTTCAGCTAATTTTTGTGTGTGGGTACGACCCTTTTGATTCATTTAACAGATGGAGGTAATACCACTTTTTCTGGTAATAACCAATCTGAAAAGAGAGCTGATTAAATAATAAAATCTTCTGAAGGACAAAGGCAAAATTAACATAATGAAAAACAAGAAATACCACCTGCTGCTTTTGTAAATGGAGAAGATGTGAAGATAAACGTCAAGCATCTCAGGCAGGTCCCCCCAGCTCCTCTTACTCCTTCCAGCTCAATCTGAACCGTCAAGCAGTCTTGCAGGCGCTTTTACTCACCTCTGGAAGACACCCCTCCTGTCGTGCCTTTGGGGAGCAACGGAGGCAGGAGGCCTTGCCAGAGTGGGCAAGAGTTGAAGTGCCTGCCACTCGGCTGATAGCATGCAAAGGGTTAGGAGGAGACAGAGACTCTCGCACCGAGGCCCTCCCTGCCCCTCGGATGTGTCTCATCCTGTCCTCTCTGGCCCCTTCTGCTGCTGGACACAGTGAAGGCCTGTGGGCCCTCCTGTTTCCCAGTCCCTGACAAGCCTTAGGCCAGACCTTCTCTGAGCGCTAACGTGCTAATAGTAACATGATCATCTGAAACTCAAAGAGGAAATTCATCGTTCAGTCGCTTAAAGTCTCATTCCATTTGCCCCTCTTTATTTTTTTATTTTTTATTTTTTGAGTTGTTGTCTCACTCTGTGGCTCAGACTGGAGTGCAGTGGCCGCTCCCGGTCACTGCAGCCTCGCCTGCCGGGCTCCGGCGATCCTTCCGCCTCGGCCTTCCAAGTAGCTGGAACTACAGGTGCGCGCTACCATGCCCGGTTAATTTTTTTTTGATTTATTGTAGAGATGAGGTCTCACCAAGTTGCCCAGGCGGGTCTTGAACCTGCAGGCTCAGGCAATCCACTCACCTCAGCCTCCCAAAGGCACGGGATTACAGCCTGAGCCACCAAGCCCAGCTGCCCTCTTTTTAAAAGCATCATTAGCTCTGGTATTTTGCCTTAAAATGTTTCCTCTCATTAAACATGAGAAAATTTGGAGCAAAGAGGGCATTTAGGTTATCAAGAGTTTATTTAAATTTTCTAATGACTGCTTTCTAAACCCTGATATTTAAAACATCAATAGATTTGAACCTTGGTGAGAGTTAATAAGTTAACCAAAACCAAAACAGAACTTTAAAAAAACACTACTGACCTACTCTTCCACTACTTTCCAATTATAGAAGACCATCAGTTTTATTCTCTTGCTTTTGTAGATATTAAATAATGCAGCAAAAGCATTCTCCAAAGAAAACATTTCTAAAAATGTAAAGCAAGTATTCTACAAAAAAATGAAGTTAACCATGTCAGTTAACAACTATCCAAAAGACAGTTATTTACAGTAAAATATTAGAAGTCATAAATAAGCAGTCTGCAAGAAGAAGCTAAAAGAAAGAAAAAAGTTACAACTGTATTTCCAAAACTGTAATATTTGGCAGGTTAAGACATGAAAACAAACAACACTTTTAACAGACTCTGAAATACATACTACTTACATGACACCTTGCAGAACTCTCTGGGGATCAGGGTCAAATAGCCTGTCAACATAGTGGCGACTGCTAGCTGTTACTTCCTAGAAAGTGGGGGGAAAAATTATGACATCTGAAGCCATGCAAATCACAAATTCACAGCATCACTCACAATATCAAGTAGCTTCATAATCTAACTTAAGGCGGATGTATTGAAACTTCTATGAAATATTTATTTTTGCCTTATAGACTGGACTACTTAAGCAAGTGATTTTTCTCTCTCCAGTATCAAACTAATTGGAAACTGCAGTATTCAGTTCAAGTTGCTAAAGAGTAATCTTTTTCTAAGAATGTCATATTTCGAAAGTCCATGGAATATTACAATTTCACAAATGTCTTAAAACTGGCAGAGGAGCCGGGCACAGTGGCTCAACGCCTGTAATCCCAACACTTTGGGAAGTGGAAGTGAGAGGATTGCCTGAGTCCAGGGGTTCAAGACCAGCCTGGACAACTTGGCGAGACCTCGTCTCTACAATAAATCAAAAAATTAGGCGGGCATGGGGGTACGCGCCTGTGGTTCTGGTTGTTGGGAAAGCTGAGGCAGAAAGATCGCCTGAGCCCAGTAAGTCAAAGCTGAGGTGGCTGTGAGCATGCCACTGCACTCCAGCCTGGGCAACAGAATGAAACTCCTACTCAAAAAACAAGCAAACAAACTGGCAGAGGAGTTTGGAAAATCAACATAATTATAAAGCACATGATAACTTAGAATCATTGGGGACAATATGAAATACATTTCTGTAAATACTTTATTAAATCAGTCTGACAAAAGCTTGTAACAACAAGATAAACAGTAAGACAGAAGAAAGAAGACACCCAGTTCTCAGTAAAAACGTAACTGGGCAGTGGGACCTTTGCAGTGAGCCCTGCAAGTTTTGTCAACAGAAAACTGGGCATGGGTAGCAGGAAGCAAGCTAAGAGTCTTTATTCGCTGCTGGATGGCACGTTCATATAAATAAAATATAAGAAAGTTACTCATCTGTTTAGTACACCCTAAAGGAGAAAACGTGGCTCTCAGGCAAGGAAAAGGGTGAGAACTTCATGGAACATTCTACAAAGGGTAATCTAGATACAAGAGGAGACCCTTAGACTGATGCAGAGAAACTTCCTGATGAGGCAGAAATAACTGAGAAACAGAAGATGGAGTGAAGGAGTTGTCACGCCTCCTGAGAAGGAAAACAATTAAGCACTGGGGTGACTTGTAGGCCTAAGAGAGCTGCCGAGACCGGGTTGAAGACGGCTGGGTAGAGAAGAGCATCAGAGTGTGGCGAGCAGGGGGGGAAACTTACCTCCTGTTACCTGTGGGGTGAGCTTTGCTCTATGATGTTATTTCCAGTAATACTGATTTGGGGAGGGCACCACTTTTTGATGTTTAATTTTCAATACTTAGCATTATTTAAAACAAAGAAAATATGTTTAAGAACCAGAGAAAAGGAAGTTTTGCTCCCTGCTCTCTCTAATGCCTCTGGAATATCCTTAAATGCCGTCACACTCTAAAATTATTATAGGGAGGAAGAAATAGCTTTTCTAGTTTATTCAGAGCCCCAAATGAGGAAAGAGCTAATTGCCAAGCTACAGTGCCAGCTTAAACTTCAGAGTCACCAAAAATAGCTGGAAAACTACACACACTCTGTTCTTCTGATAATATACGTAGACAACTAAAATCAAGCATATTTTTCTATTCTGAACTTGCACCAAAATATTCTCATAGGCAACTCAAATACTTGCTTTTTTTTTTTTTTTTTAAAGAGATAGGGTCTCGCCCAGGCTGATCCTGAACTCCTGGGCTCATGGGATTCTCCCACCTCAATCTTTAGAATACTGGAACTACAGGAAGGCACTACTGTGGCTGTCTCAAATACCTGTTTTCAGTGTGAATTCCACTGACAAGGAACAAGCAGTGGGAGTCAACAAGAAAAAGTAATGAGAAGTCTTGAGCCAACCAGGGAGGGGAAAGCCAAAACACCTGCTAACAGAGTCTATTTTCCTCAAAATAACAGAATCACAGAGTTAGAAGGACTCTCAACCATCAACCCAATTCCTTGGTTTACAAATGGAGCATCTCATGGTCTTTACCCATTTGTCAGATCCTTACATGTTAAGCAAGGACACACATAACTGCACGAATCTATCAAGAAACAACACACCAAGAGCAAGAGCTAGAGAAGAACTGAAAAAGCATTCCTGTAATACACAGGTAAGTTTTGTCACTCCACTGGAGAACATATGTTTTCCTGGCTTTCTTTCTTTCTTTTCTTTTTTTGTTTTTTTGAGATGGAGTCCTACTCTGTCGCCCAGGCTAGAGTACAGTGGCACACTCACCGCTACCGCAGCCTCAGCCTGCTGGGCTCAGGTGATCCTTCACCTCAGCCTTCCAAGTAGCTGGAACTATAGGTGCACACCACCACGCTCAGCTCATTTTTTTACTGTAGCAACGAGTTGCCCAGGTTGGTCTCGAACCTCTGGACTCAGGCAATTCTCCCACCTCCACCTCCCAAAGTGCTGGGATTACAGGTGTGAGCCCCCAAGCCTGGTCTACGTCTTCCTAGCTTTCTAGCACAGCAAGTTCTTCTGAGCACCTTAGACCTGTAGCCTCCCTCCAACCCAGGGACTCATCTTTGACTGTACTGTTCTCCTCCACCTTTACTCCCCACAGCTTTTTTTTTTTTTTTGAGTTGGAGTCTCACTCTATTGCCCAGGCTGGAGTACAGTGGCATGCTCACAGTCACTGCAGCCTCGACCTGCTGGACTCTGGTGGTCCTTCCACCTCAGCCTTCCAAATAGCTGGAACCATAGGCACATGCCACCATGTCCAGCTAATTTTTCTGATTTATTGTAGAGACGAGGTCTCGCCAAGTTGCCCAGGCTGGTCTTGAACTCCTGGATTCAGGCAATCCCTCGCCTCCATCTCCCAAAGTGCTGGGATTCCAGGCGTGAGTCACCACACCTGGCTTACTTCCCACATCTATATATCTCTTGCCTCTCAATGTGTTTTGGTTTTTTATGTTTTTTTTTTAAAAAAGGTGGTTGAGTTTCAGATGTGTCTCATAAACAACAGAAATTTCCCCCATTTAAAGCAACACTCTTGGCTGCTATGTGCCTGTTTCACTCAATACAACACGCAACAAGCACCTATAGGAAGGCACTAAGTAAAACATTAAAAATAAATTTACTTTTCTAAGGAAAAAGTTAGTAAGGCGCAGTCCCTGTCCTCAACAATTCCTATTCTCTTGCAATTGTGTTTACATTAGCATGTTCCCTACTAGAATACAAGAATGAAGTATGGCATGCACAACATAAGTAAGGAGTTAATAAGCTGGGAGAATCAGGGAACTTGGTTTTGTAAAGAAAGTAAGAGTGTGCAGAATGAACAAGAAAAGACGGACTCAGTGTCACCATCGCAGCCACAGGGCATGTGAAGCTAACAGAAATAAACCATCAGCAAGCATGACAGGTGCTGCCACTGAAAAAGAGGGTAGAGAGGCGACCACAGAGTGTGAAACACAAAAGGCTAACCAACAGACGGCCCATGACTGGAGACTGCAGACTGCCTTTTGCTCAAAATTCCACGCTAGATGCCAAAGAAGGTGTATGAGAACCTGAAGGCAGAGCCCTGTCCTTTAAGGAGCTTACAATCTGCAATGGGTAATCATCTACACAAAAGCGATCATCTAAACAGCCTTGGCAGCAAGTAAGCGGAAGGGATAAAGTCACTTATTCAGCCACACTTTACACTTTTGCCTAACATATCCATTCATCTGTCTGGATGGGACATTTCTGGCATTTCACTGTTTTCCCTTGTGGGAGGGAGACCCCAAAAAATCAGAATCACCCTTTGGCGGGCGGGTCCCTTGTAGGCTTCTCCCGTTAGGTAAGTGTCCTAGGCAGCCATCGGCATGGGTGAACCAGCTAGCGTCATTATGAGAGGCTGCGTTCAGTTCGAGTGAAGTTTTTTGGAAATTCTTTCAATGTGTTTGCCCCCTCACCTTTTTTTTTGGAGTTGAAGTTGGAGTCTCCCCCTGACGCCCAGGCTGGAGTACAGTGGCACGGTCATGGCCACCACAGCCTCAACCTGCTGGGCTCAGGCGATCCTTCTACCTCAGTCTTCCAATAGTTGAAACTACACACGAGGGTCACCATGCCCGATTGTTTGCCCCTTTCATAATGAGTGATTTATGAGTACACCTGCCCACACTGCACACTGTTCAGCAGTTTATGATTAAACCCACCCTCCCTATTCACCCAATCTCGCCCCAAGCATCTTTTTGTTGTTGTTTCCCAGTAAAAAAAAAAAAGTCCTCAAAGGAAAACGTTTTGCTGATGTGGAAGAGGTAAAACAAAAAACAGCAGGAGCACTAAAAGGCATCAAAATTGATGAGTTCAAAAACTGTTTTGAGAAGTGAAGAAGGCATCTCCACTTAGGATGCAATAGGTGTACTGCATCAAACAGAGAGTTCCTGAAGGTGACTGAAGTTTAAACACGTAAGAATAATTACACAATTTTTAATAAATAAATTCTGGAGTTTTCTCGGTTCCCCCTCGTAGATCAGGTCACCTCTCCCCTCTCAGACCTCTTCTTGCCTTTTAGAAGTCAGTCTAAGTCGGGCTTGGTGGCTCAGCCTGTAATCCCGCGCCTTTGGGAGGCTGAGGTGAGTGGATTGCCTGAGCCCATGGTTCGAGACCCACCTGAGCAACTTGGCAAGACCTCATCTCTACAATAAATCAAAAATTAGCCGGGAGTGGTAGCGCGTGCCTATAGTTCCAGCTACTTGGAAGGCTAAGGCGGAAGGATCGCTGGAGCCCAGCAAGTCAAGGCTGCGGTGACCGGGAGCGGCCACTGCACTCCAGTCTGGGCGACAGAGTGAGACTCCAACTCGAAAAAAAAAAAAAACAAAAAGGAA
>NW_007075429.1:110618-132059 GCF_000164805.1 Carlito syrichta
CAAAAAAAAAAAAAAAAAAAAAAGGAAGTCAGTCTAGACATAAAAGCGCTAGGGAGAGAAGGCAACTGGTACAGATATTAAGTAAGCTGATCAGGGAAGGCACCACTAAAAAAGTGACATTTTAGGAAAGGCCAGGAAAAGGTGAAAGAGCAGGTCATGCACCCACCTGGGGACAGAGGTTTTTTTTTCTGAGTCAGAGTCTCACTCGGTCGCCCAGACTGGAGTGCAGTGGCCACTCCCGGCCACCGCAGCCTCGACCCGCTGGGCTCCGACGATTCTTCTGCCTCAGCCTTCCGAGTAGCCGGAATTACAGGCACGCGCTACCACGCCTGGCTGATTTTTTGATTTATTGTAGAGATGAGGTCTTGCTGCCCAGGCGGGGGACAGAGTTCTTTAAGGCAAAAAGAACAGCAGATGGAGAGGCTCTGAGATGGGAAGGGTCTGCCATAATCAAGGAACAGGAAGTCACTACTGCTGGAGCAGAACGAACACGAGAGCGAGCAGTGTGCAATGAGGTGGAGGACAGGGCCAGGTGACGGAGGGCTGCGCTGTCCAGCATGATGATGCGTACCAGTCTCTGACGGCATCTGAAATGTGAAATGCTTATTTGTACAAGTGAAATTAAATTAAGAATCAGTACTTGATTCAGTTACTCAAAAACTTTTAAGAATGATTTGAAGGTTGGGTGTGGTAGCTCACTCCCATAATCTCAGTACTTTGAGGGGCTGAGACGAGAGGACTGCTTGAGCTCAGGAGTTTGAGACCAGCCTGGGCAACATAATAAGACTTTGCCTATACAAAAAAAAATATAAAAAATTAAAAAATTAACCAAGTGTGGCGGTGTGCACCTGCAGTCCCAGCTACTTGGTAAGCTAAGGAGGGAGGACTGCCTGAGCCCAGGAGATCCAAGTTGCAGTGAGTTGTGATTGTGCCACTGAACTCCAGCCTAGGCAACAGACTGAGACCCCAACGAGAGAGAGAGAAAGAGAGGGAGAGAGAGAGAAGAGCTGCTTAAAAATTTTAAATTACATATGTGGCTTGCATTATTTTTCCGCTGGACAGCCCTGGTAATAGAGCCTTGCTGGGCACTGTAAAGATTTTGATTTTCATGGCATGCGCTGGAGATGAGGAAGACTGTGGAAGGCGTAGGTTTGAGTAAGAAGATGAGAAGATTAAAAGTTCAGTTTTGGACACGTTAAGATTGAAAATCCTATCAGACTTCCAAGTGAGGATGTCAAGCTGGCAGTGGATACATAAGCCTAGCTCGGAGAAAAGTTGTGGGCTAGAGACATGACACAGGACAGCCTCGACACAAAACGGGACGAATTCACTAAGAGAGTGTGAGCACGGAGAGAGCCAGACCTGAAGATCAGACTCTGAAGCGCTCAAGCAAGCGGCGACTGTGGTGGGAAAAAATCCAGGACACCATGTCCAAAACATTTCAAGAAGGGAGCAACCAACTATGTCGAACCTCAGTGTAACTAAGATGGTGACTTGACCTGACTGCTGGATTTAGGAACATGGTGGTCATATCAGTGAACTTGACAACAGCAGTATGGTCAAGAGAGAAAATGGAAAAAGAGGAACAAGAGAAAGTTAGTACAGACAACTCTTTCAACACTTTCACCGTAACAAAGAGTGAAACAGGGCAAGAAGGAAAGAAGTAGCGTCTGGAGAGATTGTTTTTTAAGATGGAATAAATTAGAGCAAGCATATTCACTGATGGAAAGTTTTTCACAGAGAAGAAAACCTGATGCTGCATGCGGAGCAAGTGAACTTCTGGAACAGCATTTATGAATAGTTGAGGGAGAACACGGACAGCACCACAACCAGAGGGAGGTAACTGGGCGGACACGGTGGTGAGAGCCTGTGAACGTTCTCTTCAGATCACTGCTATTTTGTGAAAATAAAAAGGGGGGATATAAGTAGTGTTTAGACAGAGGAAAAGAAATGTGACCATGAATGGGCTGCGAAAATGTGCCAGGACCGCCAGGGAGCACCAAGGGTCCGCTTCAGGTTTGTGAATATTAAGTGAAACCAGTCAGCATGGCTGTGTTTTTCTCCAGTACAATTAAATGCACAGAAGCATGAATAAGAGAGCTGGAGAGAAGTTTGAAGCAAATTTCTCCTTTCAGGAAAACAAAAACAGCAACGGGTAATGTATTCATTGTGGAGAAGCATAATATGGGAGCAATTTTCCTTGGATTAAGGTGATCATCTGTGACAGGCAGCCTCTGAGATGTCCCCCTGATCTCTACCTCCTGGTAGTCAAGTCCTTGTGCAATCCCTCCATCACCCCCATTCTCTCCCCTGCACCCTCCCCTACCCACCCCAACCTTGTGAGGCCTAGGCCTAGCTGGAACTTGGTTCCAGCAAATGGAATGCAGCAAAGGAAATGAGATGCCATTTTAGAAATGTCAGAGTTCTCCCCAACTACATACACCCCTCGCTTCTCTGACAGAAGCTAGTTGTCAGGCTGTGAGTTACCCTATAGAGAGGCTCACATGGCCTGGAACTCAATCTTGCCAACAACCATGAGTGAGCCTGGACTTGGATTCTCCTGAAATGAGCCTTCAGATGGGACTGTGACACCTGCTGACACCCTGGCTGTAACCTCAGAAGAAAGCATGGGCCAGAGGCGCCAGCTGAGCCACACCTGTACTCCTAACCTATAGAACTGAGATGATAAATGTTGCTTTAAGCAGCTAAGGCAAAGATAATTGCTTTGACAAGTGCACTAACAGCCCTCTCATATTCATATTCATATTTATATTCATGGTTAAAGCCTAATTATTCAAAGATACTTGTCCTCATCTGATAGCGGCTTACTCTCAGACCAAGCTAAATTCTTAGCAGGAAGTAAATACACATCAATACACTTGTTTAGTATGTTACAGTTTACAAAGCATTTTCATATCTATTTATTCATTTCATTCATGTGTTCTTTAGAAATTCAAATAGTATTATAATTCTCAATGGGGCATTATTCTGATCCCCTAAGAAATAAATGTTTAAACCAGTGATTGCCAATTAAAATTTAATATATTTAATTACTCCACAAACTACTAGGAACTTCAAGATAAAACTGTTCATAATTCAGCACAATCAGAGAAAATCCTGGTTTGGGGAGAGATGAAAGAAACACAAACACAAAACAGTATGTTTGAACTCTGTAAGTATTGTTTTAAATCTATTTCAGGCTAAAATTCAACTTGTGAGTATCATTAACTTACCAGGCTTTTTGCTAAGTGCTGGGAAGAGTCCTTATTCTTCATAACACAGAAAGGAAACACACATGTAAGCATGTAAGTTAGGAGTGAAAGCGTAACAAGGGATTAAGTGTAGCCATAAAAGTAAAAAAAAGTAAAAAGAAAGCTGAGGATACAATTAACTGAAGTTTAAGGGTGGGGTGGAAGGTAATGGTTAAGCAGTGAGGATGAATGATCCGAAAGACCAGAATTGATTCACCTGGCCAAAAAGGGAGGGAAAAAGAATAAGGACTCCAGGCACTGGGCACAACACATGCAGCGGGCTCTGAATCACTGAGGCATCTGGGAAATAACGTGTAACTTAATATTACGGTGGAGTATACCGTTGGGAACACAAAACAATGCTGAGGCTATATTATTTAATTCAGCTGGTCAACAAGTATTTACACAGCTACACAGACACTATTCTAGACAATGGACAAAATACCAAGAGAAAAAAGCACATTCTTGCAGAGTTTACAGGTCAGCAAGGGGAGAAAGATAAAAAGCAATGAACATAGCAAATAAGTGAGACACGACAGTAAAGGGTCATATGCAGCATGGGGAAGATGGTGAACAGACATTGTGTTTCCGAGTCCTTGTACTCTTAAGTACGCTGTCACATGATGCCGGGCCAGGGGAAGTGGAAGTGAGAAAGGAGTGGACACTAAGTCACACATACCACTCAGAAAGCCCCATGCTCTCAGGAGCTCTCATCAGGGCAGAGCTATTCCCCAGGATCCATTCTGTAAATATGGAGAAGTGACTCTGGCTGCCACAATGACAACATGTGCTACTGATATCCAGTGGGCAAGGGCTAAATATGCCAGACGCCCTGGGACAACAGGCCCATATTCCACAACTTTCCACCATCCCATCATGTAGGCAAAAAAAACTCTTAATAATCATCTGAATCCAGACTCTAATTCCATTTTACATATAAACACAAAATATGTTTTGTACCATTTTAATGTACAGTCAATTTCCCAAAAATGCAACTCCCATATGAATTTTAAAAAGGTTGTACTTGGTCTTACTAGGAATTTTACCAAAAGTCGCTCATTTCATAAAGTAAAAGTACCATTTTTAACATAAAATAACATTAAAAATACCGTTTATTGGCTGGGCACAGTGGCTCATACCTATAATCCCAGCATTCTGGGAGTCCAGGGTGGGAAGACTGCTTGAGGCCAGGGGTCCAAGACCAGCCTGGGCAACATAGTGAGACCTTGTCTCTACGAAAGAAAAAAACTAAAAATAAATCAGCCAGGCATGGGGGCATGCACCTGTAGTCCCAACTACTTGGAAGGCTGAGGCAGAAGGATCGCCTGAGCCCAGAAGGTTGAGGCTGGGTGAGCTGTGAGCACGCCACCGCACCCCAGCCTGGGGGACACAATGAGACTTTGAGAACAAGCAAACAAAATGTACTGTATTTAAATAGCCATTACAACATACCTTTACCAGTCTGCAGAGTAACTGTCATATTCACAACCATATTACAGATATCTGCAGATAGACCCTACTTTATTACTTCTTTCTAGCGTAGTGGAACCTGAATATTTATCCATTCAAATTACAATATAAATTACTTTCCTGTCTTTCTCCCTTATTACAGCTGGAACCTTATGCCAACTTTTAAAAAATTACCCATGAGGAAAACTAAACTACTTATGAATTTCATTTCAGGAGAGCCAAGGAGGTGCCACAAACTATATGCAAGAGGAGCAGGAGTATGTGAGCCTGACAGGACGGGGCCATGAACTGAAGCCCTTCTGGGCATTCCAGTCACCTGGGAGCCCCAGAATCTCTTTCCTATTCCCAGCACAAAACAAAACCAAAATCCTCAGCCCAAAAGATACTTCCTTTAGTCACTGTGACCATTTACTAAGATGCCAGTAAGTAAAGAATTGCTCAGATCAGTAAAAAAATTGCAACTGTTCATTTTAAAGCCCAGGGACACTTAGATATCCCTGGATAGATAAACACTGCCACAATTCAGAATATCAGAAATCAATATTTTAAAAGTGGCATTTTCTAAGCTGTGTCAAAATGTCAAGTCACATGCCCTTCCCTTTGTTCTGGCTGTTCTTCTGAAGTCATGAAAGACACAAAACCTTAAACACTGTCCGACTGCTTCCTGAGGAGTTCTGGTGAGGTATGGCATTTCTCTGGCAGAGTTCTTTTCACTAGTAGATGAAACTAATTTCTACACAACACTTTCCTAGTTTTAGGGGGGAATCTGCCTCCATGCGGAACAATACCATCAAAAAAGACAGAATGTTTACTTGCAGACAGCTACCATGCCTTTCTTCTGTATTCCAAAATTAAAAGGAGAAAAAAATCAGAATAGCCAAGCACTACTAAAAATTCAAAATTTTGACAGGTGTGTTTTTGTTTTTTGGCTTTATTTTGTTTTGCTCTTTGTATTCTTGTAAACTTCTGGCCCCATTACAACTTGATCAGATTTAAAATTGAATTTCTTTTAGACCCCTTACATAGTCGTCTTTGCAACTATTTTTATCCTTAAGTTTTTTCTCAGTTCCCAAAACTACACAACTCACTCCTGAGTGGCCCTTGGGTAAACAATGAAATTAAGGCAGAAATGAAAAAATTTGTTGAGACAAATCAAAGTAGTGACACGACATACCAACACCCTGAGACACAGCGAGAACAGTCCTGAGAGGAACGTTTACAACATTAAACACCTACAACCAAAAAGAGGGAGGTCAGAAATCAAAAGTTTAACCTTATACCTCAAAGAACTAGAAAAGTAAGAACAATCTAAACCTAAAGCTAGCCAAAGAAAAGAAATAACAAAGATCAGAGCAGAACTAAATGAGACTGAGACCAAAAAAAACAAAAGTTCAGTGGATCCAAAAGTCACTTCTTCAAAAGAATAAACAAAACTGACAGATAACTAGCAAGACCCACCTAGAAAAAAGAGAACAAAGAGAAGACTCAAATAAATCCCATCAGAAATGACAGAGGTGACATAACAACCAATACCACAGAAATACAAAAGACCATCAGAGACTACTATGAACACCTCTATGGCAACAAACTGGAAACCCAGAAAAAATGGGTAGATTCCTGGAAACATAAAACCTCCCAAGACTGAAAAAGGAAGAAACAGAAACCTCGAATAGACCAGTAACGAGCAATGAAATTAAATCAGTCATTAAAAAAAGGTCTTTCAACAACAAAAAAAGCCTAAGGCCAGATGAATTCCCTGCCAAATTTTATCAGATGTGCAAGGAGGGAAAAACCAGAATTATCTTTTAGAAGGCAGGCCCCTTGCAGCGTACTCGGAATTTGTTCCCCTGGACCAAATGGTCAACTAGTTTTACCTGGAAGCTTTGAGAAGGCCACATCAATAATTTGCAGAAGAAATGTCCTGAGCTGCAGCAAACAGGTCACTGTGTACCATGACAGCGTACCCGACCACACCATGTGAGTGTTTCAGCAGTTCTTGACCAGAAGCGGCAAGACGCGCACGCGCCGCCCTCCCTCTCACCGCCCCTCACCCTGAGCAGCACTTTTTGTGTCTCCTGGATGAAAAAAGTCCTCGGGGGGAAATGTTCGGACGATGTGGAAGAGATGAAACAAAGAGCGGCACAAGCAGCAAGAAGCATCAAAACGGACAAGTTCAAAAACTGTCCTGAGCAGTGAAAAAGAGTCTCGATAGGTGTGTTGCATCAAATGGAAAGTACTTTGAAGGTGACTGAAGTTTAAACATGTAATAAATACACAACTTTTATTTCAAAAAGCACAGGGTTTTTTGGGTCCCCCTTGTACAAAAAAGAACTGGTTTCATTCAATGAAACCAGTATCACACTGATACCAAAATCAGGCAAGGACATACACACACACGTACATACACACACGCACACACACACACAATTTTTTAAAAAGAAACTATTTCCCTGATGAACCTAGATGCAAAAATTCTCAACAAAATACTAGCAAACTGAATTCAACAGCATAAAAAAAAGTGCCCATCACAATCAAGTGGGCTTTATTCCAGGGATGCAAGAATGCTTCAATATTCACAAATCAATAAGCATGATCCGCCACATAAACAAAAGCAAAAATAAAAACCATATGATCATCTCAGTAGATACAGAAAAGACATTCAATAAGATCCAACATCCCTTCCTGATAAAAACCCTCAATACACTAGGCATGGAGGAAACTTATCTCAAAATAATAGGAGCCATACAGGACAACCCCACAGCCGACATCAGACTTAACTGGGAAAAGCTGAAAACATTTCCCCCTCAGAACAGGCGCAAGACAGAGATGTCCATTCTCACCGCTCTAGTTCAACATATACTGGAAGTCCTAGCAAGAGCAATCCGGCAAGAGAAGGAAATAAAAGGCATCCAAAACGGCAAAGAGGAAGTCAAACTATCCATGTTCACAGATGACATGGCTGTTTACCTAGAAAACCCTAAAGACTCTCCAAGAAGCTTCTAGACCTCACAAACAACTTCAGTGAAGTCTCAGGATGCAAAACCAATGTGCAAAAACCTGTAGCGCTCTTGCACACCAACAACACTCAAGCCAGGAACCAAATAAATAGTTTAACCCCATTCATACTAACCACACAAAATAAAATAAAATATGATATCTAGGAACATAACTAACTAAGGAGGTGAGAGATCTCTACAAGGAGAACTACAAAACAATGATGAAAGAAATCAGACTACATAAATGGAAGATCATCCCATGTTCTTGGATCAGAAGAATCAGTATAATTAAAATGACCATACTGCCCAAAGCTATCTACAGATTCAACATAATCCCAATCAAAACACCAACTTTATTCCTCACAACACCAGAAAAAAAAAATCTTAAAATTTATATGGGATTGCAAAGAGCAAAAGTGAGGTTTTTCTCGCCCGTGCAAGTTCCGGCATGTCTCCCTTTCTTTTCTCTCTTCTTTCTTTAATAAACTCTGCTTGAAAAAAAATTTTTATATGGAACAAAAAAGAGCCTCATATTGTCCAACTTCACATTATACTATAAGGCTATAGTAACTAAAACAGCATGGCACCGGTACAAGAACAGACAGATCAATGTAACAGATTAGACAATCCAGAAATAAAACCACATGCCTACAACCAACTGATCTTTGACAAAGCTGACAAAAATAAACAATGGGGAAAGGACACTCTATTCAGTAAATGGTGTTGGGAAAATTGGCTAGCCATAAGCAGAAGAATGAACCTGTATCTCTATCCCTCACCATATACAAATATTAACTCAAGATGGATTAAAGATTTAAGTGTAAGAACTGAAACTAAATAGTTTCACCAGCCAGGTGCGGTGGCTCAAGCTTATAATCCCAGCACTTTGGGAGGCTGAGGTGAGAGGAGTGACTGAGCCCGCGGGTTTGAGATCAACCTGGTGTGACCTCATCTCTACAGTAAATCAAAAATTAGCCGGGCGCACGCCTGTAGTTCCGGCTACTTGGAAGGCTGAGGCAGAAGGATCACCAGAGCCCAGCAGGTCAAGGCTGCGGTGGCTGGGAGCATGCAATGTATTCCAGCCTGGGTGATGGGCTAGGCAAATAATTTATGATGAAGACCCTAAAAGCAACAAAAATAGACAAATGGGACTGAATTAAACAAAAAAGCTTCTGCATGGCAAAACAAATAATAAACAGAAAATCTACCAAAGAGGAGATAATATTTACAAATTATACCTCAGACAAAGGGCTAATATCCAGAATCTACAAGGAACTCAAACAACTAAACATGACAAAAACAAATAACCCCATCAAAAGTGGGCAAAGGCCGTGAATAGTCACTTCTCAAGAAGACACACAAGCAGTCCACAAATGTATGAAAAAACGCTCAACATCACTAAGCATTAGAGAAATGCAAATTAAAACCACAATGAGATATCGCCTCACACCAATCAGAATGGCCATGATTAAAAAGTCAAAGAACAACAGATGCTGGTGTGGTTGTGGAGAAAAAGGAACACTCATTTACTGTCGGTGACATTATAAACTAGTTCAACCTCTATGAAAAACAATCTGGAGATTTCTCAAAAAAATAAAAGTGGAATTACATGTGACCCAGCAATCCTACTACTAGAGATTTACCCAAAGGAAAATAAATCAACACATGAAAAAGATATCTATATGGGCATATTTACTGCAGCACTACTCACAACAGCAAAATCATGGAATCAACTTAAGTGCCCAATAACAACTTACTGGATAAGGAGGATGTGGTATATATACACCATGGAATGCTGCGCAGTCACAAAGAAAAATGAAATCGTGTCCTCTGCAGCAACATGGATAGAGCTGGAGATCATCACCCTAAACGAACTGACGCAAAACCAGAAAACCAAACACTGCATGTTCTCTTATATGCAGAAGTCAAATGGCTGGAAGAGGAAATAATAGACACGGGGGACACAGAAATTGCCTATTGGGTATAATGTTCATTATCTGGGGAATGGGCCAACTGAGACCCAATCTCCACCACCACACAATATGTCCACGTAACAAGCATACATGTGTACCCTCTGGATCTAAAATAAAAACGAAAGCCAGGTGCGGTGGCTCATGCCTGTAATCCCAGCACCTTGGGAGGTGGAGGTGAGGGACTGCCTGAGCCCAGAGATTCCAAGACCAGCCTGGGTAACTTGGCAAGACCTTGACTCTACAATAAATCAAAAAATTAGCCAAGTATGGTGGCAGTTCCAGCTACTTGGAAGGCTGAGATAGAAGGATCACCTGAACCCAACAAGTTGAGGCTGCAGTAGCCATGAGAAAGCCACTGCACTCATGCCCGGGTGACACTGAGACTCTGACTTAAAAAAAAGAGTCGGGCTCGGTGGCTCAACCTGTAATCCCGCACTTTTGGGAGGCTGAGGTGAGTGGATTGCCTGAGCCCGCAGGTTCGAGACCTGCCTGGGCAACTTGGCGAGACCTCATCTCTACAATAAATCAAAAATCAGCCAGGCATGGTAGTGCATGCCTATAATTCCGGCTACTCGGAAGGCTGAGGCAGAAGGATCACCGGAGCCCAGCAGGTCGAGCACTCCAGTCTGGGCGACAGAGTGAGACTCCAACTCAAAAAAAAAAAGAGCTGGGCTCGGTGGCTCAGCCTGTAATCCCAGCACTTTGTGAGGCCAAGGCGAGAGGATTGCCTGAGCCTGCACGGGTTCGAGACGCACCCGGGCAACTTGGTGAGACCTCATCTCTACAATAAATCAAAAATTAGCCGGGTGTGGTAGCACGCGCCTGTAGTTCCGGCTACTTGGAAAGCTAAGCAGAATGATCACAGGAGCCCAGCAGGTAGAGGCTGCAGTATATGGGAGTATGCCACTGCCCTCCAGCCTGGATGACAGAGTGAGATTCTGACTAAAAAAGAAAAACAGAAGAACAATATATACAATTAAAAATAATACATAGGCCAGGCACGATGGCTCAGGCCTGTAATCCCAGCACTTTGGGAGGCCGAGGTGAGGGAACTGCCTGGGCAACTTGGCAAGACCTCATCTCTACAATAAATGCAGTTCCATCTACTTGGAAGGCTGAGGCGGAAGGATCACCTGAGCCCCACAGGTAATGCTGGGGTGGCTGTGAGCATGCCACTGCACTCCAGCCTGGGAGATGGAGGGAGCCTCCAACTCAAAAAACAAGTAAATAAATCATAATAATAACAATACATAAAATAAAAATGAGGCTGGTGTGATGGCTCATGCCTATAATCCCAGCAGTTTGGGAGGCCAATGAAGGAAGATTGCTTGAGCCCAGGAGCTTGAGACCAGCCTGGGCAGCGTAGCCAGACGTGGCCTCTACATAAAAAAAAAAAAAATAACTAACTGGGTGTGGTGGCATACACCAGTCACCCCAGCTACTCAGGCAGCCAAGGTTGAAGGAGTACCTGAGTCTCGTAGGTTGAGGTTGCAGCAAACCATGATCACACCACTGCACTCCAGCTGAGGTGACACAGTGAGACCCTAACTCTAAACTGAACTGAACTAAACTAAGATAAAAATGGGGGGGTGAAAAAAATTTTTCTCATGGGATTCACTCTTCAGTATTTCTAGTGTCTCACAACATACTCCCTTCTCAAATTAATCAAAGTCCTGCTTTTCTGTAACCTCTGGTAACTTTGGAAATTTTTGAAAATGTTAGTTCATCAGTGTAGAATGTAACATACTTAAGGCTATTAAGATGACTGAAATGTAATCTGCTTCAATTTCACAAACACAATCATGAAAATACCAAAAAATACTGCTTTAATTTAATAAATTTGCACAAGAGGAAAACCTGACTTGTCAGTAAATAAATGAAAAGCAGACTTTACATTTTAACAAATGTATTAAAAATAAATAATAGTAGGGTGCAGTGGCTCATGCCTTCAACCCTAGCACTTTGGGAGGCTGAGGCAAGGTGACTGCCTGAGCCCATGGGTTCGAAACCAGCCTGGGCAACATGGTGAGAATGTGTCCCTACATAAATAAAAAAAAAAATTAGCCTGGCATGGTGATGCACACCTGTAATTTCAGCTACTTGGAAGGCTGAAGCAGAAAGATCGCAAGATTGCCTGGACCCAGCAGGTTGAGGCTGCAGTGGCCATGAGCATGCCACTGCACTCCAGCCTGGGTGACAGAGTGAGACTTGGACTAAAGTAAATAAATAAATAAATAAATATCAGTGATTATAAAATTTCAAAATAAAATACTAAAATATATGGCTGTGCATTCAATTTTGTTTTTAAAATGTGGGAGTTTAGAGATCTGACTGACACTTTATATGACAGCAGACAAGTCAGCCTCTCCAGTTCTAAGTTTTCTTCAATTAAAAAAATGACAAGCTTGAACTAAAGATTATCTGAAGTTTCTTCCAGGCAGGATTTCATGATTTTATATTCGCACAATGAGAATTTTTTTTTTTCCATAACAGAAAAGCCGGAGCACAGTTAGATTAAAAGGGATATGAGGAGAAGCCTTTACTTTTTCTAGAGTTGTTTTTTATTTATTTTGTTTTGCTTTGTTTTAGAGATGGAGTCTCACTATGCTGTCCAGGCTGCCACTAGCAATCCTCCCAAGTAGATGGGACTACAGGTACACAGCACTGCACCTGGCTCTATAACGAGTTTTTAATGTGATAATATATTTCCATTGTCCATGTAAGTTATTAACAATTACTATAAACATGCTTTGGTGGTTACAGAAACGGAAAGCAAATTAGCACTCAAGCTTCTAAAAAAGTCCTATTACCATGTTAATCCACGTTCAGTATGGCACAAGTAACAGACAGCTACATGGTTCCAGATCTTGATGGTTTCGTCTTACTATTAAATTCATTTATTCTTCAATGTTGAGGAAGATTCTTGAGCTGAGGAGCAGAAGAGATCCCTCTGCGTAGAGGTCAATGAGCTAAGAACCCATGGAACAAAGCAGCACACTCTGGAAGTCCAAGGGAACAAAACCATCTCTGGGCAGCATGGACCAAGTGATGAGGGTTGTGACCAAGTTTTTCTCAGATGGACTGAGGTTCACTGAGATGCCTCCCAAGATGATCAGACAGCCCACAAAAGCCACGAGGATGCACTCAAGTGCCTCCTTCTCAATCCTGACATAACAACAAAGTAAGGCTATTCAGATGTGGGTGTGGTCGTAAGAACAGTTTAAATTATTATTTAAGATTGCAGTCATGTAATAACAGAGAGATCCTGGCTGTCATCTTTCATGGCACATCTCAAGAGCAGAACTATCTAGAGGGGTCAGCTGCCTCCCTGATGTCAAGGCTTCAGCATCTTAGACACATTCATTGGCTTCAGCATCTTAGACACAGTGATATCCTTGCCTTGGAACTATCCATGGTGCTTGACTTAAACTCAGCCAGTCACTTCAGGAGTTGGTGTATTCGCTTTCCACTCAGGATCTGTCCAACCTGTCACTCTTAACGTAGCCTGGGACAATCATGGCAAGATCGTAAGCCTCTTCTAATGTGTCTGTGCCACTTGCCTCTGGTTAGACCCACAGTTGCCTTACTCAGTCCTAGTTTTTGGGGATCTCCAGCTGTGCACCCCAGGCCTGCTAACAAAGCCCTTCCTGTGGACACAGTACACCTTGCAGGAGATCACTGCCGTACTCTGGGTAAGAAAAATTATAGCCCTTCAGAAACAAGTGCCACACATAAACCTCACATGAGTTTTAAGCCCTTGTTGCTACAATGCTTATACCATTCCAGAATAATTCACGATGATTTTCAAATTTTGCTGTGGGGCAACCCCTGCGGGCCCCTCCCACTGTGCGAGCTTTTCTGTCTTCTCAATAAATCCTGCTTTCTAAAAAAAAAATTTTTTTTTTTGCGCTGTGTATGTCCTTTGACATTGGGACAAGTAAAGGTGTTAACCCAGGACTGACCTGGGGTTTCAGGGAATCCGCCAACCTCTTGAAATTTTGTGATTCTCAAGGCACATGCATATTCTTCTGGGAAGAGGGTGCCGAGATGCATATCCTTAACAGGCTAAAAACCAGTAACCAATATGTTGATGACTCCAAAAATCACCATGACCCCAAATGTAGGCACTCTGCCTTTACATCCAACTGCTGGTTGGAAACCTCCAAATGGGTGTCTGGAAACACTTCCAACTCAGCATGTCCCAAGGGAGACTCATTTTTCCTACTGGCTCCCCTAATATGTTCCTCTCCTACCTGTCACCTCTCAGGAGACCACAGCTCGTGACGGTCTTTACAACTCTCTCTGCCTTCTCTGTAGTTGCCTTATGCCATCAGTCTCCTTCAGAGCTTTTGAAAGTGTAACCAATTCTTAAAAACATCCAGAGGCAAAAGAAGCATGTATATGCTGACCAGAATTATTCTTTTGAGTCAGAGTCTCACTGTCGCCCAGGCTGGAGTGCAGTGGGGCACACTCCTGGCCACTGCAGCCTTGACCTGCTGGACTCAGGCAATACTTCTACCTCAGCCTTCCAAGTAGCTGGAACTGTAGCACGTGTCACCACGACCAGCTAAATTTTGATTTATTGTAGAGATGAGGTCTCGTCAAGTTGCTCAGGCTGGTCTCGAACCAGCTGATGGGCTCAGGCAATCCTCTCACCTCGGCATCCCCAAGTGCTAGGATGACAGGCGTGAGCCACCACGCCTGGCCTAGGACCACAACTTCTAATGCTCAGCACAAAACATAATACTGTCCCAACAGTCCCCCTCCTCTCAATACACACTGTGCTAGGCTAAACAATGTGACTCTTTCATTCTTCCAATATCACATAATGAAGGCAAAACAGTTTTCCTCGAAGGAAAAGACAAGGGGGCAGATGTTTCTGTAACGCTGTTCTTGCTTGCAACCCCTTTAATTTCCACCTAAGCAGGCCCAGAGATCACAGTGCCACTGTTCAGTGAAGGCAGCCGTTCTCCAATTTCCAGAGAGCAGCAGGAACTCTGTCCTGTCACATGATGCCATACCCTTACCCAGAAGTCAACGTGACAGATGGAACTGCAAAAACAATGGCCAGACTGGGCTCGGTGGCTCAGCCTGTCATCCCAGCACTTCGGGAGGCCAAGGCGAGTGGACCGCCTGAGCCCAAGGGTGCGAGACCAGCCCAGGCAACTTGGCAAGACCTCATCTCTACAATCGATCAAAAATGAGCCCGGTGTGGTAGTTCCACCTATAGTTCCAGCTACTGTAGTTCCAGCTACTTGGAAGACTGAGGCAGAAGGGTCACCTGAACCTAGCAGGTCAACACTGAGGTGGCCATGAGCGTGCCACAGCACTCCAGTCTGGGTGATGGAGTGACACTACAATTCAAAAAAAAAAAAATGGCCAGGTCAGAGTTGAAAAACATACAGTGGCTCAGCCTGTAATCCCAGCACTCTGGGGGGCTGAGGCGAGAGGATTGCCTGAGCCCGGGGGTTCAATACCAGCCCGGGCAATTTGGTGAGACCTCATCTCTACAATAAAATAAAAAATAACCAGACTTGGTAGCACACGTCTGTAGTTCCGGCTTCTTGGAAGGCTGAGGCGGAAGGATCACCGGAGCCCAGCAGGTCGACACTGCACTCTGGCCTGGGTGAAGAAGTGAGACTCCAACTAAAAAAAAAAGATAGAAAAGAAAAACACAAGCCACAATCACTGACATTCCTGGCTACTGGCACTAAGTAAGTAAAAATTTAATGAGAATAGGAGGTGACAGGAAGGACAGGAAGGTTAATGAGAATAGGAGGCCACAGGAAAGCTCCAAGTGAAATCTGAAGACCTTACACAAATGTATTTCTGGTTCTAGATAGAATTTAAAAGACTTCTTGAGCACTCATCTATCTTTTCTTAAAGACACAGCAAGATGTCCAGAAACATACAATGAGCACCTTCCATTTTTCATACATTGCCACCACAGATTCAAAAGTTCACAATGATGAGTTCCTTTAAGGACCACCTACTGACATACTTTGTGCTTACTGGTGCTTTGGAAACTGATGGCAAACTTTAAAATGTGCTGTACAGCCGGGCTTGGTGGCTCAGCCTGTAATCCCACGCCTTTGGGAGGCTGAGGTGAGTGGATTGCCCGAGCCTGCGGGTTCAAGACCCGCCTGGGAAACTTGGCAAGACCTCATCTCTACAATAAATCAAATATGAGCCAGGCATGGTAGCGCGCGCTTGTAGTTCCAGCTACTTGGAAGGCTGAGGTGGAAGAATCGCCGGAACCCAGCAGGTCGAGGCTGCGGTGGCCGGGAGTGGCCACTACACTCCAGTCTGGGCGACAGAGTGAGACTCCGACTCAAAAAAAAAAAACCAAGGGAGGCCAAAATGATGTTATAGTGAGTTTAACTTCACAGAAAGTTTATGTTTCAATTATCGTCACTGGTCCATATAAGACAGTAAATCAGTAAGTGGGCCGGGCATAGTGGCTCAGTCTATAACCCCAGTATTTTGAGAGGCTGAGGCGAGTGGATTCCCTGAGCCCACGGGTTCGAGACCAGACCAGGCAACTTGGTGAGACCTCGTCTCTACAATAAATCGAAAATTAGCCGGGCGTGGTAGCACGCGCCTGTAGCATGGCTACTTGAGAGGCTGAGGTGGAAGGATCGCCGGAGCCCAGCAGTTCGACACCAGGGTGGCCATGAGTGTACCACTGCACTCCAACCTGGGTGACAGAGTGAGACGCCAATTCAAATAACAATAAATAAGCAGCTATAGACAGAGCCAACAAAATGCTTATAACCACAGAGAACAGAACAAAATCAAGGAATATCAGAGTTAAAATATACTATGCAGTTCTAACAGCTGCTTGAAAGAAAGGAATCGTGGCACTGGGAAAAGATTGTGAAGAAGTCAATTAAAACAAATGCCTTGACTGTCTATATTTATATTAGCCTACAGTGATTCAAAGACAATTTGTTACCTTGCCTTTCTCAAACTATTACAGGTAATATGACCATCCTCTTAACAGGGTCTTTCACAAGACACACATTTTCATTTTGACAAAGTCCAAATGATCAATTATTTAATAGGTCATACTTTTGACATTAAGTTTAAGAATTCTTCACCAAATCCAAAGTTTCACAGATTCTCTCCTGTTTCTTTTTTTTTCTTTTTCTTTTTTCTTTTTTTTTGAGTCAGAGTCTTACTCTGTTGCCCAGACTAGAGTGCAGTGACACGCTCCCAGCCACCGCAGCCTCACCCTGCTGGGCTCCGGCAATCCTTCCGCCTCAGCCTTCCAAGTAGCCGGAACTACAGGCACGCACCACCACGCCCGGCTTATTTTTGATTTATTGTAGAGATGAGGTCTTGCCAAGTTGCCCAGGCGGGTCTTGAACCTGGGGGCTCAGGCAATCCACTCTCCTCGGCCTCCCAAAGTGCTGGGATTACACACTGAGCCACCAAGCCTGGCCTCTCCTATTTCATTGTGTAAGTTTTATTTCATGTTTTATGACAAAATCTATTATTCATTTTGAGTTATTTTTTGCATAAGGTGTGAGGTCCAGATCAAGGTTCATTTTCTAACCTATGGTTAAGAGGATGAAGACAAGTTACAGACTAGAAGAAAATATTATAGACAACTATCTTCCAAAAGACTCATATCTAAAACATATAAGACCTTTCAAAATACAACATTCGAGAAGCAAACAGTTCAACTAGAAAGTGAGGAGAAGGACATGAATAAATATTTCACCAAAGGACATTTTTTTAAGTCAAAGAAGCAATGAACAGGTTTTCAATATTAGTGATCATTAGAGAAATGCAAATTAAGGTGATGAGCATTCACTACACACTTAGTAGAACTGTTAAAATTTTAAAAAGAAAACTAACAGTGGTGAGGATGCAGAGCAACAGAGTATCTCATATATAAGTTGTAGGAATACAAAATGGTAAAGCCACTCTGGAAAAGTTTGTCAGTTTCTTTCAAAACTAAACACATATCATCATATGACCCAGCAATTGCATCCCCTGGGCATGGAGATCAGAGATATGACAAATTATGTCTACTCCTGTATGTGATTATTCATAGCAGTGTACAGTAGCCAAAACTGGAAACAACCAAAATGCCCAATAGGTAAGTGGGTAAACAAACTGAGGTACATCCATACCATGAAATACTACCTAGGAATAAAAAAGAACAAACTATTGATAAATGCAACAACTTGGAGGGATGTTAAAAGCATCATGCTGACAAAAACCAATCTCAAAAATCACATACTCTATGATTCCATTATGCAATATTTCAGAAAATGGCAAAATTATGGAGAAGAACAGATGAATGGTTGCTAGGGATTCAGGATAAGGGGGTGGGGGTAGGTGCAACTATAAACAAGTCACATGAGAGAGATCTTTGTGGTGAGGGAATAGTTCTGCATCTTGATAGTGATAACAGTTACACAAATATACACATGTGATAAAATGATACAGAAATATATACGTACTTATACCAGTATCAACGTCCTGGTTTTGATATTGCATCACTATGTTGATTTTTAACCAACAGGGAAACTTGGTGAAGTGTACACAGGAACCTCTCTGTACTCTTTTCAACTTCCTGTGACTCACTAGTTGCTTCCAAATAAAAAGTTATAATAAATGCAATCAACATAAAATAATCCAAAAGTATCAAAGGCATGAAAGGAACGTAAAAATTTGTTGAAAACGGTGAGGTTCCAATGCTAAATGCACACCAAAGAGGGATGGGGTGATCATGGTGTAATCTAGAAAGAGAGATGGAGAATCTGTCCAACCCCCTAAAACAGAGAATTCAAACACTCACTGAGCATTTGCAGGACACAGTATCACAAGGGTTGTTTTTTTCTTTTCTTTCTGAGTTGGAGTCTTTCCATTGCCCAGGCTGGAGTGCGGTGGCACGCTCGCAGCCACCCCAGCGTAGACCTGCTGGGCTCAGGCGATCCTTCCATCTGAGCCTTCCAAGTAGCCAGAATTACAGGCACTGCACGAGCTACCACATCCAACTAATTTTTTTATGGATTTATTGCAGAAATGAGGTCTCACTAAGTGGCCCAGGGTATTGTCGAACCCGTGGGCTCAGGCAATCCCCTCACCTCAGCCTCCCAAAATGCTGAGATGACAGGTTTGAGCCACCACGCCTGGCTTATTATAAGTATTAGTGGGGTTAGAAACAAGAAAGGTCAAGTACTTACCTCTGAATTAATTTATTCCCTAAGAAGTTAAGATATGACAATTACTTAAGGCCTCTGCAGAAGCAGTTTCCTTTGCTTGAAATGCTCTTCTGGCACTTTTTCTAGTTCGTTCTTACTCATCCGGCAACTCTCAGCTCAGTGTCACCTCTTCAGGGAAACCCTCCCTAGCCCTTCTCCTTGCCCGCCATATAAAATTTGTCTCTTCCATGCCATGGTTGAACAGCACCCTATGTATTTCATTCATAATACTAATCACCACTCACAAACAACTGCATGACGAGTTGACTATTATTCTCATTAGGCTAAAATCTCCAAACGACAGAGGCAGACTGTGTACCCGACCACTGTTTCCCACACCCAAGGCCATGCCTGACAAATGACAGAAGTTCTAGTTGTATATAGGGAATAAACACATTCAAAGCAAAAATTCCTGTGTACAGGTGAGCAGGCAGACAATAAGATTTTACTGAAACTTGGAAGAACCTAGTATCTCTTCAACTGAGGAAGTCAGCTGATATGGGATAGAAGCTTCGTGCAGAAGATAAAGAATCTTAAATCCGAAGCTCAATAGAAACGTGTCCATCTTTCTGCCTGTCAGCAGCAGAAACGCACTAAAGAATTGAATCAGAGGAGTTGCTGTCAAAAGTGTTCTTCAGGAAAATCAACGTGGAAATGGACTTGAACTCAGAGACTAAGACACCAGAGGCAGTAAAGAATAATTAAAGGGACACTATGGCAGTGCAGGCACAAAACAATAAGGTCTTGAATGAGGGTGGCCATGAGAACACAAAGATGTGAGAAAATAAAGAATAGAGAAGCAACAGAGCTTAACGACCGACTAGACATACAGGCACGAAAGAGGAAGAGTCAAAGACGATTCAGGAGGTTTAACAGTGAGTGATCAGTGAAAGATAAACAACAGAAACGGAGAATTCAGGACTAATTCATCTTAGGAGGAGTGTTTTCTTGGTTGGAAGTGAGGGGTGACATCCGCATAACTGAAGACTGAAGACTAGATGGAGAAGAAAAGTCAAGTCCGGCCATCAGATGTGTGATCGGGTACAGTTAGGAGAGTAAATGAGATCTCATGGAGAGAAGGCATCAGGGCCTTGGATGGAAATCCTTGAAAACAACTAGAATCCCGCCTCCCAACGATGTTGATCAAGTTCTAGAGTCATCATCCAGACCAGGAGCTCCTTAAGGCATTTCTGATTTCATCCTTGTCTTTCCTAAAGAACAGAACACAGGACTTTGTACATAACCAGTACTCAGCAGGTAGCTTATTAAAGGAATCAGCCACTTAAGATAATTTCTGATTCAAATTTCTTGTTCTAGTTTGCATTTCAAAATATGATGTCCTGTGTAGTACTTTCAGAGTAAGGTCTTAAATTAGTGAAATCGGTGAGATTAAGCATTCAGATCATTTATCCAAAGCTATGATTTCCCAAGGCTCTAGGACTGAAGATATCACAGACCAAACTTTGGGACTGTGGAAACCTTTCAGATTAAGCCCCCAATGGAACCAGGACTAAAGCAAATCCTAACTAGATGTAGAAAATACTCTTCAAGATGTTTTTAAACAAAATAAGCAGAAAACATTCAACAAGGAAGAGAAATAAATGAAAAGTGTTAATCTCACACGAGTTCACAATGTACAATAAGAAGTTTCTAGTGAACTGAACAATAACTGATAACTCAATGACATAATTAAGGGGGAAATGAAAACAGCTTCTGAAATATACTGAGGGAAAACTCACTGGCTTGCCCTCCCACAAAACATTCCTGGGTATTGTAGTCAGGGGTGGAGTCAGGGGCTAATCTGATTCAATACTTAGGTGAACAGTCTTCCCCTCGTGGAAGTTTAAAATAACAAAAAGTACTGAGAAATGGATCAGGGAACAAATTTGTTGACAGCCTCTCCACATCAAATTATTCTGTCAACTTAAGTCTTTTCGAGGGTGCAATCTGCGACATGGCTCTGAGCCTGAGCCACCAGCAAATGTCCTAGGTGCTCTCAGGTAGGTGTGTTTGTGAGAGACGTCGGGAAGACAAAAGAAATCGGCTGGAGTAACAAGACTGTGGGACCCGACAAGCCACCTAGAATCCCACTACTCTCTCAGCAGCAGCCTGGCTCCCAATCCAAAGCCGGTCAAGGGTCCTGGCCTGCTTGATTCCAACAACAGCAAATGAAACACTGGGAAACTGACCATTCTCAGAGTCGGACAGCTCGAATGGGTTGCAAAATCCTTCGGAGTTATCTCCCAGTAACTTTCACTCCTGGTCCTGGTTCAAGAGCAACATAGTGAAAGGTGAACGTTGTCTTCTTTTTTTTTTTTTTTTTGTACTTTTAGAAAAAACAGGTGTTACTTCCTCGCACGTCAACGCGTCCCCCTCTTTCAACAGTGGGGAAATGGCACTTCTGCCCCCTTCAACGTCTGATTGAGGAATTCCGGCGCAGGGAGCATGCAGGTCCCTCGACTGGAGCCGCGACCTCCCAGCCGGGGCAGGGCAGGGCGGAGGGGCGTCCACACCCGCCGCCCCGGGAGAAGCC
>NW_007075429.1:132836-136177 GCF_000164805.1 Carlito syrichta
CTTCCTCCCCCGGCGGGAGGGGTCGGCCGAACGCCCCGGCAGGCGTGGGGCCTGCGCTTGGCCCGCGTGCCCGACCGGGGTTCCGGGGTTCTGGTGTGTGTTAGGAGCGGGCTCTCTAGAGCCGGGGGCCTGGGCTGAGCCTTGCCGCTTCGGGAACCAGCTGCGGGATCGCCGGCAAGGTCTCGGCCTCTGTTCTTGGAGTCTCCTCGGGCGGAAAAGAGGGTTCGTGAGGACACGCGTCCGTGCCCGAGAATCGCTCGGGAAAAGCCTGGAATAGGAAGCGTTAGGCGTACGGGCGTTAGCATTTCTCCGGCCTCTGAATCAGGTTGAAAACATAGGGGTAAACGTCTGGCTATTTCACGCTAAAATCCTCTGATAACTGAAGCCAAAAGAAGGTATTCTCCTAATTATCTCAGCTGATTGACTCAGCTCTCCTACGTGTGTGTGTGCGTGTGTGTGTGTGTGTGCGTGTGTGTGTGTGTGCGTGTGTGTGTGCGCGTGTGCGCGCGCAGCGCTGTCTTTGGTTGGACAGGTTTCACCTTCCAACTGCAGGTTTCACCTTCCAACTGCAGGTTTCACCTTCCAACTGCAGGTTTCACCTTCCAACTGCAGGTTTCACCTTCCAACTGCTTGCACCTGCGAGGTTTTCACGGCACAGTTGCAGGGAGCCTGTCCCATCACGTGTCTTCCTTCCAATTCCGTAGCCACGCCTTCGTCCAGGCTGTTGCCTCTCCCGCCGACAGGAGCCAGGACCTTACGGCTGGTCTTTGGCCGATGGCCTCCCCTCACTGTGCTCCCCACTTCTTTCCTGTCTTCCCGCTCTGTGGTCTCCGAATTTATTGTAGGATTTATCACCCCTGTTGATGGATCAGTGTTTCTTAAAAAACTGTTGAGTTCTTGGAAACCAGACATTTTATTTCAGATGTTTCTTCTACTCTAACACTATTTCCCAAACTTCAGCAATCTGCATACCACCTACAGGGTGTTTGCCAATCTGCACCCAGATGTTATTATTCATTCAATATTTTTCTTGAAGGCCAATTTCTTTTTTTTTTTTTTTTCGAGTTGGAGTCTCACTCTGTCGCCCAGACTGGAGTGCAGTGGCCGCTCCCGGCCACCGCAGCCTCGACCCGCTGGGCTCCGGCGATCCTTCCACCTCAGCCTTCCGAGTAGCCAGAATTACAGGCATGCGCTACGACGCCCAGCTGATTTTTTGATTTATTGTAGAGATGAGGTCTCGCTGCCCGGGCGGGTCTCGAACCCGCGGGCTCAGGCAATCCACTCACCTCAGCCTCCTAAAGGCACGGGATTATAGGCTGAGCCACTGAGCCCGGCTTGAAGGCCAATTTCAATTCATTTAACAATATTCGCTAGCTCTGAACCACAGCACTCTGTGAAATCAAGTTTGTTGGGCTGCTTATGTTTATTCTAGCACACGCTCACAAAAATAACTTCAAAAAGTTAAAATCTTCATCCACGTACCACCTAAAATCAAAACGCACTGCATACTGTGACAGGTACACAGAGCATACAGAGGTAGCAATTGGGTGTTCGGTTGACATCGGTGTGAAATGTAGTCATTATAGCTGTATTTGACCATGCTCCATCCAGTGACTCAAGCAATGCCTCCTCCAAGAAGCCCTACCCCCATGTGTAGATTAGATGACACTTTCCTCCTTGTCTTCAGGGATCACTTTGTTCTTGCCACTAGCGTGGTGTTCTCAACAATTCACTGTAATTCTAAGGTGGTGGTGTTGTTTGCTTGCTTGTCTCATACACTTCAGGGCAGGCACTGGAAATTTCTTCTTGTAGATCTTTTATCTCAAAACCTAGTACAGTCACTTGGCAGGTGTTGATTAAATGAATGTGTGGCCTCATTTGAGACTGGGACAAAGATCTGGGTACAGAGAGTTCATTTGGGAAGTGCTTCCGGGCACAGACTTGATGAGTCAGGGAGAGAGAAAAGGTCAATCTACGCTTCCCTGAGTGAAGCCATTGTTTATTCCCCAAGCACCTCTGAGAAACATTCAGAATGCTTCCTGGGGTTATCCATCTCGACGCTAGCTCATTCGTCCACCGCTCCCGCCCTATATCGGTTGAGGGTTTTCTAAGGGCTGTTAACTCCCAGCCTTCCTGAACTGTGTGCGCAGAACAGAGAGCTCTTTCTTAACCTGAGGTCGAAAAGCAGAGCCTGTAGGTTTCCTCGTGGTGGGCTCTAGGCAGCCCGAATCTGAGCTTGCACAGAACTGTCCCTGTGGGGGGGGGACACACACATCCAATGCCTCTGCTACCCAGGTGCTCCTGTTTTTACTTCCAAAAGACTGACATAGACGCTACACAAAAAGAAAGCATTGCATAGCCAAGCCCTAAGCTTAGACATCAGGAATCCTGCCTCTAGCTTAATTTTTTGCCGCTAAATAACTTTAGGTACGTTCTTCCAAGCTAAGTCATGAGTAGAAGCTGGGGACTGCGGCAGAAAGAGGAAACCTTTCCTTTATCCTCCAAGTAAAAGCAACAAGAACAAAACAGCAGTTAAAGTTGGCTCAGTGGTGAGGAGAGGGAAATATACCGGCTAACTCCCCTGCAAACAGCAATGACACTTCTCCCCATCCTCCAGGGTTCATCGAACAGTATTAATTTCTTTTTTTAACTGTTAACTTTTTTATTTTAAAGATGTGGGGTACAATTCAGGGTTAGGTATACAAATGTTCATTATGCAGATACCCTTGTTGATGAGGTGTGCTCCCCCTTCCCCAGGCAGATTCCCACTACTGCCAATCCTTCTCTTATAGTATTTTGATAATTGTGCAAGTTCTGCTTATGAGTGAGAACGTGTGGTACTTAGTTCTTTATTTCTATGAAAGATCACTCAGTATTATAGACTCTAAGTTCATCCAGGTTATTGTAAAGTTCATGATGTTCTTCTTTATGGCTGCGTAATACTCCATCATGTATATGTACCACATTTTTTTTTTATCCAGTCCTCTTTTGATGGGCAGCATGGTTGGTTCCATGTTCTTGCTGTGATAAACAGTATTAATTTCTGAAAAAACATGACAACGATGCGTGGTTTGAACGAAGAAAAGTAGAAATGCAAAACAGGAAGAAGCCAGAAAGAAATTGGAGTATTGATGAATATCCATGTGGAACTGCCCAGGATGGGAACAGAGTCGGATGGAAACAGATCTATGCAAAATAAGAAGGCTTCGAGTTAGAAAGACAGGGGTAGCCAGACATGGAATGCTTCCAGAGGGAATTTAGAAGAACCTTTAAAAATAGTGAAAACAGCCGGGCTCAGTGGCTCAGCCTGTAATCCCGCGCCTTTGGGAGGCTGAGGTGAG
>NW_007075429.1:136197-140700 GCF_000164805.1 Carlito syrichta
AGTCTGGGCGACAGAGTGAGACTCCAACTCAAAAAAAAAAAAAAGTGAAAACAAGCCAGGTGCAGTGGCTCACACCTGTAATCTCAGCACTCTGGGCGACAGAGTTACTATGATTATGTATTTTGGTACTAAAATTGTTCCAGATTTGACCAGTGGAAATTCTATCCATCTGGCATCCCTGTGACATCCCCATGTTCTTTAAGAACTTTTTTAATTTCTTGCACAAGATGATTCACCCTCATTTCTTGCTCTTCTTGCCTTGAAATCAGCCATTTCAACAAGCTGAATTGATTTCTTTTGGAGGAGAATAGTATTTAGAAATCAGGGTCTGAGCTGGGCTCCGTGGCTCAGCCTGTAATCCCACGCTTTGGGAGGCTAGTGTGAGTGGATTGCCTGAACCCGCGGGTTCGAGACCTGCCTGGGCAACTTGGTGAGACCTCATCTCTACAATAAATTAAAAATATTAGCCAGGCGTGGTAGTGCGCACCTGTAGTTCCAGCTACTTGGAAGGCTGAGGCGGAATGATTGCCGGAGCCCACCAGGTCGAGGCTGCGGTGGCCAGGAGCGTGCCACTTCCCTCCAGCCTGGGCGACAGAGTGAGACTCCAACTCAAAACGAAAAACAAAAAAAATCCAGAAATCAGGGTCTGGTTGTATCTAAGAAGTTAGGCTGTACCTAAGAAACACTTTTGTGAGCCGGGCTCGGTGGCTCAGCCTGTAATTCCACGCCTTGGGAGGCTGAGGTGAGTGGATTGCCTGAGCCCGCGGGTTCAAGACCCGCCTGGACAACTTGGTAATACCTCATCTCTACAATAAATCAAAAATTAGCCAGGTGTGGTAGTGCGCACCTGTAGTTCCAGCAACTTGGAAGGCTGAGGCAGAAGGACCGCCGGAGCCCAGCAGGTCAAGGTTGCTGTGGCAGGAGCGGCCACTGCACTCCAATCTGGGCGACAGAGTGAGACTCCAACTCAAAAGGAAAAAAAAAAAGAAACACTTTTGTGCATTCTCCCATGTTCTTTTTCGTGTGTTTGCAGTTGAACTGTGGTTTCTTTTTTTCATCATCTTTATTGTTGAGTGCCTCTATTTAGACACTGTCTTCGTTCTGATAGCATCAGGGAAGTATTTTCCCACTGTCCCAAAGCAAAATTAGGACAATTTAGTTTAAAGATCTCTCTTAGCTTTTATTTGCAAGTCCAGAACTGGGCAACTCCTTATCCTACAAAATAGAATGAATGTTCCCACTTCACAATACCAGAATGATGGGTTTCATAGGATGGGAACCAGGAGACATTACAACAGAAAAAAAGCTGACTGGTAAACTTTAGGTTATTTCAGGTGACTTTTTTTTTTGAGTTGGGAGTCTCACTCTGTCGCCCAGGCTGGAGTGCAGTTGGACACTCATGGTCACCCCAGCGTCGGCCTGCTGGGCGCTGGCTACCCTTTTACCTCAGCCTTCCAAAAATCAGCTACCACGCCCGGCTGATTTTTTTTTTTTTTTAATTGTAGAGACAAGGTCTTGCCAAATTGCCCAGCCTGGTCTCAAACCCATGGGCTCAGGCAATTCACTCACCTCGGCTTCCCAAAGTGCTGGGATTATAGGCTGAGCCACCAAGCCCGGCCTCAGGTGACTTTTTGTAAGGGTTAAAGCAGAGGGAATGTCTTTATTACACGAATTCAGATAGTCTGGAATCTCCTGTTTGTTTTTTTGTTTTTGTTTTTTTTTTAACTTGTCTGTTTTTGGATCTAGCTGCTTCTTTAAAGTTTCAGTTGGATTATGTGGCATTTAGCATTTGTGACACTGTTTTGGATTGGTTTAGTCTGCTGGGGCTTTGTGCAGGAGCCCAGACACTGGCTTCTCGTTGGGTGTGGTGGCCCATGTCTGTAAACCTAGCTATTCACTAGGCTGAGATAGAAGGATCCCTTGAGGCCAGGAGTTCCAGATCACCCTGCCAACATAGTGGGTCTCTACAAAACAAAAACCAAAGCAAAAAAAAAGTGGCCTCCCATAATTTTTGTAATGCCACCCCATCTGGGACCCGTTCATTTTCCCCATGGGACCAACCCTTTACCTTTGTCACAAAGAGTAACCTTTATCGTCTACTCAGTCCATTTTTCTCCAACCACCTTCTGGTTTCTTCTCATTCAGAACAGAAAAGGACGAGGCTTTCTGTTTGGTTTGCTTCTCTCTGAATCTGAGAAAATCAGTAAGAATTCTTGTTTGTTGACTCCCCAACAACTCACTGTAGTTTGTGGACTATATTTTCAGTATGGCCTCTGAAAATCCGGTTTGGGTTGGGAGTAGAGTTGGAAATTGCACTTCTTCATTCCTCTTCATGTTCTAGCTCCTTGCTTTGACAACTAATTTCTGGATGTTACGGCATTAAGTTATTATTTCCTATTGGTGACAAAAAGGAAAATTTGAATTGTCTTACATATTTGCAAAATTTTGTTGTAAAATTTACATGGAAATCACATGGTGATACCACTTTGTACCCCCCAAAATGGTTAACGTTTGACAGACAGACGATATCAAGTGCTGTTGAGCATATGGATGAATTAGAACTCTCCCATATCACTTAGGAAAATGTAAACGAGCACAACTTTGGAAACTGTCTACTGATGCTAAACATATACTTACTCTATTGCCCAGAGATTCTATTCCTGTGCATAACTTGAGGAAAGAGTGTTTATGAACACTGAAAGATCTGACAAGAATGTGCATCGATGCTTCATTCAAAATAGCCCTAAAGTAGAAACCATTTAAAAGCCATTCGACAGAAAAAGAGAGAAATAAACTGATATATTTACATAATGGAATACTACACAGCCATAACAAATAGTATAATATGGCTGTAGTGTGGACTCATGGATGCACCTCACAGACGTTACATTGAGTGAAAGAAGCCAGATACAAAATACTGCATAATATATACTACATTTAAGTGAAGATTAAAAACAGGCAAAGCTGACTTACGGTGACGGAGCTCAGAACAGTGCTCTTCTTCTGGGAGAAGGGACTTGAGAAAATCCAGGAGAGTCTTTGGGGAGTCTGGAAATACTTTGTATCTTATGGGTAGTCATTATATGGGTGATTACATATGTAAAAATTCATCAAACTGTACACTTAGAATTGGATTTATGTTAATTTAAATTGGATTTATGTTAATTTAAGTAAGCTCAATTAAAATGTTTTGTTTGAAAAAATTATATCCAGAAGAAAACGATTTCTGTAAATTAAAAGTGAAATGGAAAAGTTAAACAATATTGCAAAAAGCATCCATTATTCTACTTCAAAAAATCCAATACAGAAGGCAGATAAAATTAAAAAACTACTTGGAAATATTAGATTTCCATCTTTTTCTACCTTCTTGATTGATTTAAATATCATTAAAATTATGTGTTCCTTGATCATTCGAAGGAAATAATTCCCCGAATCAATGTGGGCACAACGCCTTTATATTTTTATCTTTGACAGAGTTCCAGTGTCTTCTACTCTCATTGCTCTGTTTACCTGTACTGCTTCCATTTTAATGAATTTTGCTCTTTGTTTTTAGTTATTTTATCTAGTTTTTTAAATGGGCATAGAGGGTCCCATCTCCGTGCTGTCTTGATTACATGATCTTTTTCTGGATTAAATGTTCCAGAGGTGATTTCTTTGTTTCTGTGTGGCTCATCTTTCATCCAGGTCGGGTCCTCTTCCGTCCTGGAGGTTTCCTGGACGTCCACCTGCTTTCATTGAGTCTGCATTCCCGTGGGGCAGATTATTTGGGAGGAAAATGATGAGTCCTTGGCCACCTTAAAAAAAAAAAAAAAAAAAGCTGACAACTCTGGAACCTCTGGGGGAACAGTCTTTACCTCCTCAGTGAGTTTTAAAGCTTTATTTTAAAATTATTCTTGTTTTGGGGCATCTTGAAAAAAATCTGTGTTAAAATTTCGAATTCACTTTCGGGCAAACGCCTGGGCCTCGAGCCGTTCCTCGGACAGTCGCCACTCGCGCCTGCCCCCTAGTGGTGTAATTTTGTCCAACTAAACGCCGACTTCCGGGGACGGAGCCGACCTCCCTGGCCTCGACCGTGAGCGGCCTCGGCCTGCGCGGACTCCAGGCCCCGCGCGGAAAGGCAGAGCCCCAGGGCCCCCCGGAGCGTCCCGGATCCCGCGGCCCGCGCGCTCGCCCCGCCCTCTCTCGCGAGACCCGGAGACCGGAAGTCGGTTCCCGGCTGTGCCCGCGAGGCGGCCGCAGCGCCGCGCGGGAACTCGGGCTCCGTGCGGGCCAGCCGGGCCTCGGCCCGGGCCGGCAGGATGCGGGTGGCCGTGGCCGGCTGCTGCCACGGCGAGCTAGACAAGGTGTACGAGACGCTGGCGCTGGCGGCGCAGCGCGGCCCGGGCCCGGCCGACCTGCTGCTGTGCTGCGGCGACTTCCAGGCGGTGCGCAACGAGGCCGACCTGCGCTGCATGGCGGTGCCGCCCAAGTACCGCCGCATGCAGGCCTTCCACCGGTGAGAGG
>NW_007075429.1:140730-152370 GCF_000164805.1 Carlito syrichta
GCCGCGCTCCGCCCTTCGCGCACGCGTCTCAGCCGGCCCCGGGCCGAAGCCGAGGGCCGCGGGAGGAAGGGGCCGCGGGTCTGGAGACCCGCTCGGTCCTGGGTGGCCTCGGGGCTCGTCCGGGCGGCCTTCGGGGCCGCCTGCTGCGCGCTGGTCTCGGCTCCTGCCTCAGTTGGCGTCTCACCCCGTCGCCCAGGCTGGAGGGCAGCGGCACGCCCACGGCCACCCCGCCGTCAGCTTGCTGGGCCCCGGCGATCCTTCCGCCTCAGCCTTCGGTAGCCGCACTACAGGTCTCGGTTCCAGACGAGGCGGTGGTGCGAGCGCGCGCCACGTGTTTGGCATCGTCGACACCCGCGGCGGCGGCTCGTGCTGCTTCCGACCGGGGTGGGTGCCGGGCGGTTCCTTTAGGAGGAGCCTTTGGCCCTCTTGTGATGAGCGCAGGTTTCGCCTTCGTACCTCCTTGGCTTTGTTGTCTTGCCCGAGTGGGGCCACTGACGGCTCGACTCTTCTGTTTCAGGTATTACTCTGGCGAGAAAAAGGCCCCGGTTCTCACCATCTTCATTGGGGGAAACCATGAAGCCTCAAATCATTTGCAGGAGCTACCCTATGGTGGCTGGGTGGCACCAAATATTTATTATTTAGGTATGTGTTCGTGGGTAATTGCTTTTTGGTGTGTGGGGATGGGACGGAAGAGCCTGTGGGATTTGCGTTAGCGCTGCAGCATCTTGAGTTGTATGGTTTGGGATTTCCCTGCTTTTCGCAAAGATGTCTTCTTTACAGTTGGTTTGTTTAACTAGGACCGAAGCAAGGTTGTCATGGCCCTGAAGTCTATTAGGCTGTGACCGTCTCTCTCCCTCTCTGTCATACTATTTATTTGTTGAAAAAAATGGCAAATCTGTCTTGTAGAATTTTCCACATTCAGGATATAACTAATTGGATTACTTGTGTTATTTAAAACGTTCCTTTTCACCCATGCATTTTCTATAATCTGCATTCAGATTGACAGACCTGATTAGGTACCCTTACTGTTTGTTTTTTGAGTTGGAATCTCACTCTGTTGCCTAAGCTGGAGTGCAGTGGCATGATCAGGGCTCACTGCAGTATTCACCTCCTGGACTCAGGCAGTCCTTCCATCTCAACCTCTCAGGTAGCTGGGACTACAGGTACACGCCACAATACCTGGCTAATTTTTTGATTTTTTGTAGAGACAAGTTCTCACTCTATTGCCCAAGCTGCTCTTGAACTCCTGGGCTCAAGCAGTCCCCCCTCCTTGGGCTCCCAAATTGCTGTGATTACAGGCGAGCCACCATGCCCGGCTGTATTTTAGCCTTGGGTTTAATTTTCATGTAACTGCAGTAATTTTCATTTAGCTGCAGTAACTGTATATGGTAATTTCTGCTGTAGTTCACCTTAGTTAAAGTATTTATACTGAGCCAGACCAGTTTTTCTACTTTATTAACTGGTTAATTCTCTTTTGACAACTGCAGTATTGTGAAAAGGTAAAGTTGTCAGAAGATGATCAATCAGAAATAAATGTAGAAACTGCAGGTTTGTATACCTTATATCTGTTGACTTTCAGATTTCTTTTTTGGGGAGGCAGAGAGGGGGGAACAGGATTTATTGAGAGGACAGAAAAGCTCCCACAGTAGGAGGGTACCCGAAGGGCTTGCCCGTGCTTTCAGATTTCTGACACGTGAATCCATCGTTGGATTCTTTTTTTTTTTTTTTTTAAGTTGGAGTCTCACTCTGTCACCCAGGCTGGAGGGCAGCGGCACACTCACAGCCACCCCAGCATTGATCTGCTCCCGCGATCCTTCCGCCTTAGGCTTCCAGGTGGCCAGAACTACAGGCGCCCACTACCACACAGTTAATTTTTTGATTTATTGTAGAGATAAGGTCTCCCCAAGTTGCCCATGCTGTTCTTGAACTCTTGGGCTCAGGCAATCCTGTCACCTCGGCCTCCCAAGGTGCTGGGATTACAGGCTTGAGCCTCCACGTCCAGCCAGATGTTTTGTTTTATATTGTTTTTACCTCCTACCTCCTTACCCCCTGTATTCAGTGAGGCACCAAATTATGTCTGTTTCCCTTTCCATACCAGATCTCACTTGTCCCTTCCAGAATCTACTCAGTCTCTAGGCTGCTCTGCTTCCAGCCCTCTCCCTGGTCTACCTTATGTTTTTTAGGCATATTACTTGATAGAAAGAGTAACCTCATCATGGTGCTTAATTTTCAAATTATTTGCAGCTGTATGGAATTCCAGGGCTCTTCGTGGTTTCTTCAATTAGTGTAAGGACATTACTTTTGCCTTTAGTAATTTTATTTAACTGCATACTCTTTCAGGTTTGGCTGGTGTGGTAAAATATCGAGGAATAAGGATTGGTGGAATTTCCGGTATCTTTAAGTCTCATGACTATCGAAAAGGTATTGTTGTTTTGAGAATTATTTTTAACTCTTTGCACTTGGAGACATTCTGCAGATCAACCACCAGCAATTCAACCACAGTTTTTAATGAAATAGTGAAAAACAATTAACTTCCTATTGAATGGTATAGTGTTGGAACCAATTATTTTATTGTAATGGTATTTGGCTTATAGTAGAGTTTTGGACATTGAGGAACTTATGACAAAATCCGAATTTTATATCTTGCATTTTTCTAATGTGTGGTGACATGTGAAACAGTCACCAACAAGCATTGCAGGTTCATTGATACATGTTGTGCAACAGTAATTTGTATGACATCTTCCTCCTGGTGTTTTTCCATTGGAGCAGATGGTGTTTTGTTTTCTTCCTCCCACATTAATCATATGTAATTTATTGTCCAGTCTGTTCACCACTGCGAAAGCACTTCACACATTCTTTTTCTCCGTAAAGCCAGCTGATACTTTTTTTTACCTATATCTCAGTATAATTCCATCTCTTTATTTGCTTTTTTGTGTGCAGTTTGAATGGAAAACTTAAAGGAAAGATACATTTTTGAAAAATTTGCACTTGCATAAGTTTGTCCAGTATAATCACTACCAGTCTCTTTATGTCCCTTGAGGGGGGCATCCCAGTGGTTTGCTGAATTTCTGATATTCTTTCAGAGGGGACATTTGAGTGCAAAGGGCTACACTTTAGAACTTATGGGAAAAGAAAAAGAAACTTATATGTCCCAGAGTAACATAACATACAGTTTGACTTTGTCATTAGATTTATTCTGTGAAAGATTTTATTCTTATTTTTTATTATGACATATGTCATACATATGAAAATATAGAGAACACTATAATATAATCTGTGTGTTCACCGAGTTTTATTGAGTCTTAGTATTTTGTCATTTTTTATTTTGATTTTTGAGATACACGTGAAGTTCATTGTTTACCTCCCATTCCCCTCCTTTCTTCCTTCCCTCTCCTTGCCAGGCAGTCGCTATTCTGAATTTGGTGTTTATCGTTCACTTGAATATTTTACATCATTAGCAAATAGGTAAGAGCTTTAAACAATGTACTATATATCATGTTTTAAGCTTCATATAAATGCAGCATACTGCCTGTATCTTTCTGCAACTTGCTGCTTTAACATGTTTTTGAAATCCATGTTGATACATGTAATCTAATCTGTTCATTTATGCTTAATGTTCCATCCTAGAAGTATACCACAATGTGCTTATTCATTTCATTGTGTCTGAATGAGTTATACCTTGATTTTAAAGTTAAAGGCATAGCTTGGATTCACAGTGATTTCACAAATTCATGAATTAAGTTGACAGCCAAAAGTTATGTCCTCAGTGTAACTGCTAAATCAGTCTACTCTGTGTTGCTCTGCTTCCCAGTATTCTAAACTGTTGGCATAGATGTACAAAAATAGGCTGTCTCCTATGTGGCAGGTGTGGGTACAAATTGGAACCACTCTTGGGATGATAATTCATAATATTTGTCTATGGAAATTATAAAAGTACTCTGACCTAGCAGTCCCACTTCAGGAATTTTATCTATAAGATATGTTGCACAACTATGTATGTAAAGTTGTTTATCTCAGCCTTGTTTGTAATAGCAAAAGGCAGGAACTGGCTAAATGCATCATGGTATTTTTGTGCAATATAGTGTGCTGTGAAACCATTTTTTAAAAAGCAACAGCAGCAACTCTGTGTAACTAATGTGGGAAAAATGCCTAAGATAACCAATGTGAAAGAAACAAGGCATGGAACATGCATTAGATTACACTGCTATTATATAAATAAATATGTCATTATCCTTATAATTATATACAGTAATCAAATGGATGATACACAACAAATGGAGATAGCAACTGCTTGTCATGGAGAGGGAGGGATGAAAGGAGGACAATGGATTGAGGTCAAGGTCAAGAACAAATTTTATTACACAATGAATGCACAGAAATAGATGTATTCAGTAGCAAAATTCTGGAAACAGCCTAATTGTCCCCTCAGTGGATGAATGGGTAGAGAGGCTTTGGTGAACACGCACAGACTGGAATAGTCTTCCATCTTCAAAAAGGAGACCCTTTCATTTGGAACAACTTGGAGAATACAGAGGATGGGCAGCTAAGAACAATACGCTGGACACAAAGAAAAATACAGTGTGATTTCACTCAGATGTGGAATTTTAAAAAATAAACGAGCCAGATGCGATAGCTTACGTTTGTAATCCCAGCACTTTGGGAAGCAAAGACAGAAGGATTGCTTGAGCCCAGGTGTTCCAGATGAACCTGGACAACATAGCAAGACATCATATCTTCAAAAAAATAAAAAATTTAGCCACGTGTGGTGGTGTATGCTCATAGTCCCTGCTACTTTGGAGGCTGAGGCAGGAGGATTGCCTGAGTCGAGGAGGTCAAGGCTGCAGTGAGCCATGATTGTGCCCCCATATTCCAGTCTGGGTGACAGAATTGGATCCTGACTCAAAAAAATAAATACATCATACAGTAAAATAAAACACTTAATTTTAAAGATGTGGAGTACAATTCATGGTTAGGTATACAAATGTTCATTATGCAGGCACCCTTGTTGAGGTGTGCCCCTCCCTCCCCTGGCGGTTTCCCTCAGCTGCCAATCCCACTCCCATCCCCTGGCAGTTAAATATATATGATTTTTAAAAGTTATCCCTTGCAATTAAAAAAGGTGGTGGGCTGCAGTCTAGTGTAAAGGCTTAATTGGAGGAGATAAAGGCTTAACACGTGGTGTTGGTAAGCTTCAGTTCCTCTCTAGCTGTTGACTGGACCCCAGTTACTTATGCTCCCAATATTAATACAATGAAATAATCAGTTATTGTTTTAAGCCAAAAAGAAAAGCAAATGTAGCCGGGCTCGGTGGCTCAGCCTGTAATCCCACGCCTTTGGAAGGCTGAAGTGAGTGGATTGCCTGAGCCCGTGGGTTCGAGACCCGCCTGGGCAACTTGGCGAGACCTCATCTCTACAATAAATCAAAAATCAGCCGGGTGTGGTAGTGTGCGCCTGTAATTCCACATACTCTAAAGGCTGAGGCGGAAGGATCGCCGGAGCCCAGCAGGTCGAGGCTGCTGTGGCCAGGAGGAGTGGCAACTGCACTCCAGTCTGGGTGACAGGGTGAGACTCCAAGTCAAAAAGAAAAGAAAATGCATGTTTTGTGCATAGATGAAAGCCCTAGAATAACAGAAACCTGGTTGACATTTGTTTTTATTTATTTATTTGATTGATTGGAGTCTCACTCTGTTGCCTAGACTGGAGTGCAGTGGCATGAGCATGGTTTACTGTAGCCTTGACTTCCTTGGCTCAGGTGATCCTTCCTCCTCAACCTCCTGAGTAGCTGAGGTTACAGGCATGTGCCAGCAAGCCCAGCTAATTTTTTTATTTTTTGTAGAGATGAGGTCTCAGTATGTTGCCTAGGCTGGACTCGAACTCCTGGGCTCAAGTGATCCTCCCACCTCGGCCTCCCAAAGTGCTGGGGTTGCAGGTGATAGGTGTGAGGCCACTGCACCTGGCCCTGATTAATGTTTATTGTCTATTGGTAAGGTTACTGATAGCTGAAAAGACAGAAATGAGAGGGAGCTTTTTTTTTCTTAAAGCAGCTTTATTGAGGTGAACAGTTTTGCAGCCATTACCACCATCCAGATGTATGGCCAATCTGTCACCCTAGAAAGTTCTGTGCCAATTTTCATTTAATCCTGCTCCTACTCCATCTCTAGGCAACCCCTGATACACTGTTGAGAAGAGGCACTTTATACCTTTCTGGTGGCATCTTTTAGGTTTTAGACTCTATGCGTATACAGTGTATTTCAAAATTAATTGTAATTTAAAAGATTGTACACCTCCCAATTATTTAGATTTATAATTTGTTTGTTTCAGCCTTTGCTTATAATAGAAAATACCAGCATATAAAGCGCAACATTTTAAATAAAATTTTTAAGGGCCGAAAGCATTGTTGACAAACATCAATCTTGGAGAACTGTGTTTATGTATGTATACTTGCAGTATTTTAGAGAATTGAATGTAGCTTATTTTTTTCTTCAATCTAAGGTCATTTTGAGTACCCTCCTTATAATTCATCTACAATAAGGAGCATATATCATGTGAGAAATATTGAAGTCTATAAGTTAAAACAGGTATGTAAAACGTACATTGCAGCAGACTGGAAAGAATGTTTAATTCTCTACCAAAATGTATTTTGATCATAGTGTGCTGCTTCCAAGAAGAGCAATTCAGTATTTGTAAAATCTGGATCTTGACTTGTTTTTAGGAATCTCACAGAAGAACTCTTTTTACTTTAATATTTTTGAATTTATATTAATAAGTAATAATAAAACATTTATGATATCAAATATTATTACTTAGGGTATGGTTAAAGAATATATGTTTGGGCCGGGAGTGATGGCTTAAGCCTGTAATCCCAGCACTTTGGGAGGCTGAGGTGAGAGGATTACCTGAGCCCACGGGTTTGAGACCAGCCTGGGCAACTTGGTGAGACCTTATCTCTACAATAAATCAAAAAGTTAGCTGGGCATGGAGGCACATGCCTGTGGTTCCAGCTACAGCTACTTGGAAGGCTGAGGTCAAGGCTGCAGTGGCCAGGAGCATGCCACCGCCCTCCAGCCTGGGCGACAGAGTGAGACTCCGACTCAAAAAAAGATACTTTATAGAAAATATTAAGATAAATATTTTGTTTTATGTAACAGTAAATAATGATATTAAATGGAAAATAAGCAACAGAAAAAATGATAGAGGATATGGGGAAATTGTGAAGGCAATATTGAAGGACTGCTGAGCTGCAGAGTGGGAGACTAGGGTGTTGACAGCCCACTGCATGGCTGGCTCTGGGCTAAGCAGATTTCTCATCTGGTATTTCATACCATCTCCACTCAAGTCCTGCGAGGTCGGTCGTCCTCTGATGTCACTTTAAGCACGAGGAGCCCAGACCTGGACAGGCGAGCAGCCTGCCAAGACTTCCTGTAGCTTCATGGTGGAGCCTGCCCGACTGCACTCCTGGCCCTCCTGCCATGTCTGGAGCCTCTAGGCGCATGCCCTGTTTCCACGGTTCTCTTAGTGGCCTTTCTGTCTCATCTGTCTAGGTCCTACCAGTCCTTTAAGACCCAACTGGGTTTAACTTCCCAGTCCTGGCTTTTCTGGTCTAAAGTCATCACCATTTTCTGAATTTTCATTGCATCTATATCATCCATACCAGTTATTCAGCGGTTAGTCAAATCTGTCTCTTTTTTTTGAGTCAGAGTGCTCACCTGTCACCCAGGCTGGATGGAGTGCAGTGGCACACTCATGGCCACTGCAGCCCTGCTGGGCTCAGGCGATCCTTCAGAAGGAATGATAGAGGATATGGGAAAATTGTGAAGGTGATATTGAGGCGGAAGGATAGCTGAAGTAGCTGGAATTACAGGCATGTGCCACCATGCCCGGCTAATTTTTTTGTTGTTGTTGTAGAGATGAGGTCTCACTAAGTTGTCCAGGCTGGTCTCGAACCCGTGGACTCAGGCAATCCTCTCACCTCGGCCTCCCAAAGTGCAGGGATTATAGGTGTGAGCCACCGTGTCTGGCCCAAATCTGTCTTATATTTTGTATTGTCTTGAACAGTTATTTAAGTTGTTTTAATTTAGTTTTTCAAGTTTGTTGTTGTTGTTTTTGAACCCAAGTCTTACTCTTTTGTCCAGGCTGGAGTGCAGTGACATGCTCATGGCTACCACAGCCTCGAGCTTCTGGGCTCAGGTGATCCTTCCGCCTCAGCCTTCCAGTTAGCTGGAACTATAGGTGTGCACCACCACACCTGGCTAATGTTTTTTTATATACTGTAGAGACTGGTTGCCCAGGCTGGTCTCATACCTCTGGGCTCAGGCAGTCCTCTCACCTCCACCTCCCAAAGTGCTGGGATTACAGGCGTGAGACACCACGCCCAACTTTTTCTCAGGTTTTTGTTTCAGATTACTGGAAGGTATTGGGTAAGTAAAGTATGGAGTAAATTCTGTGTCCTTTAATTGTTTAATTAAATATTAATTTATGTAGTAAACGGGTTTTTTGGGGGGTTTTTTGAGTTGGAATCTCACTCTGTTGCCCACACTGGAGTGCAGTGGCCACTCCCGGCCACCGTAGCCTCGACGCTGGGCTCCGGCGATCCTTCCGCCTCAGCCTTCCGAGTAGCCGGAATCCATGCCCAGCTGATTTTTTGATTTATTGTAGAGATGAGGTCTTGCTGCCCAGGCGGGTCTCGAACCCGCAGGCTCAGGCAATCCACTCACCTCAGCCTCCCAAAGGCGCGGGATTACAGGCTGAGCCACCAAGCCCGGCTAACAGTTTTTTTTAGTGTATGCTATGTGAGCCTATTAGAAAAATTTTTTTTCTGATAATCTTTGTACCGGTTATGTTAGAGGACTCATGAAGTCTGATACTCAGAAACCTAGTGTTGTTGGATCTTCAGAATAGTAATTTCATTATCAAAGGGGGAAAATAACTATGGTAATTACAAATTCTATTTTATTTTCTAATTTGTTTCACTTTGGGTCTTACTCTGTTGCCCAGACGGGCATGCAGTGGCACAATCAAGGAAGGCAGGCTCGACTTCATAGGCCTAGGTGATCCTTTTGTCTCAAGTGGCTGGGACTACAGTCCTGTACCCTCATGCCAAGCTAACTTTTTACGTTTTTATTTTGTAGAGTAGATGTTTCACTGTGTGGCCCAGGCTTGTCTTGAGCTCCTGGTCTCAAGCAGTCCTCCCACCTCATTCTCCCAAAGTGCTAGGATTCAGGCCTGAACCAGTACGCCCGGCCTTGTTATGTGTTTCCGAAATGGCACCAAAGACCTAACTGGCAGTCTCATGAAAGTGTGTGTGTCTCTCGCCTCATCGTGCCGCAGAAAACAAGGGCGATTGACGAGGCAGAGGAAAAGCTGCGTCTCCGCCTAGATGAACGAGTGCCCTAGTGTCTTTATCACTTCTTTGAGTAACACGTGCTTAGAATGTTTTACGCACAAATCCCAGCATCTAAGGCGGTAAATGGCTGTGTGGTGGTGGAGAGAGGGGAGGGGGTTGTTTTTGTTCATCTGTTTGTAAGCGTTTCTTTCTTGTTTTGTTTCTAAAGCTGAAGCAGCCAATGGATATATTCTTATCTCATGATTGGCCACGAAGTATATATCATTATGGAAATAAGAAGCAACTTCTTAAGACTAAGTCTTTTTTCCGACAAGAAGTGGAAAATAACACATTAGGAAGTCCTGCTGCCTCGGAGCTATTAGAGCACCTGAAACCCACTTACTGGTTTTCTGCACATCTTCATGTGAAGTTTGCAGCCTTGATGCAGCATCAGGTAGAAAACAAAATTACGTGTTCTTTTACCTAACACACACTTCTGAACATCTGTGGACAAGACACAGTTGAGAAACTAGAGAAAAAAAGAAAACTCACCTCTTGTGAGTAGCTCAGCATCTGATGCTGGGAAGGGACAAGTGAGCAATTGCAAAACAGTGTCATGAGTTGGACAGAAAAGTGCTGCAATGCTGGGGGAGCATCTGAACTAGACGGGGGTGATGGGGATGTGGACAGAGATGAAGATGAGGAAGATTTTCCGGGGACCTTGACAGCTGCACTGAGTCTAGAGGGGCCGGCAAGAAGCAGACTGGAAGGTGTTGCGGGTGGAGGGCGTGAGGTGTGCGGGACTGGAGGTCAGGCCCGGTGCAGCTGGGGGGCCATGGTCGGCTCCTGTGGCCAAGGCCCAGACCGTGAAGCTGAAGCAAGCTGCCAGCTGCCTTGTGCGCCGTGCTCTGGAGTTCTAGCCAGAGGAGATGGGGGAGTCGGGAAGTGATGGCGTCTGGCTTTCGTGTGAGAAAAATTAATTAGGCAGCAGTTCTGGATGGATGGCAGTCTTGTAAAACGGGAGGCAGTGGAGGCTGTGTAAACAAAAGAGGAGGTTCTGGCCGAAGGCGGGGAGAGAGTCCAGAGCGGGAGCAGGCTCCCTAGGGACATGGAAGCAGAGTCATCAGGATTTGGTGACTGAGGGGGGAAGGCGTCGAGGGTGACCTCAGAGCTTTCCTTGGTTAGCTGCGTGGCCGGCAGTGCTTCGTGGTCGGTGAAGAATCAGGACATACTCATCATTGGACTTCAGGAACTGTGCGTGTCTTCCTGCTACCTCTGCGTCTGGCTGGACTCTGACTTCTTCATAAGGCGTTCCACAGGGAAACGGTTTAGAAAATGCTGGGTTCCCAGAGGTAGAGGTTTCTTCTTAGAGACACCCAGAGAATCTCTGAGAGTCTCTGAGGCACTAGTAGGCATTGCCTTTCTCCAGTGGAAGGCGATGTTAGCGTTTCCCAGACTTACCCGACAGCCGCTCTCTGTGTTAGAGGTCACTTTGCCCGTGATCACTTCCTCACACACAGTTGGAAGGTTCTGTCTGAAAATATTCTGATAGGTCCTTTCTGCTCTGGACTCGTTCTTCTCTCCCCAGTTTCGCTGGAAAAGGAGGAGAGGTTACTCCTTTCATTGAGTCTCTACATTTAGTGAGACATGATCTTGTTTATTGTCTCCTCGGCACAAAGGACTGCTTTGCTGCCCATGTCTGTCTGTGATCTCTGTGCCTTCAGTCTTTTTTAATCCAGGTTGAACATCTCTGACCTGACAGTCTGAAATCTGAACTCTAGAATCTGGACCTTTTTTTTTCTGAATTGGGATCTCTGTCGCCCAGGTTGGAGTACAGTGGCACCATCATGGCTCACAGCAGCTCAGCCTCCTAGATTCAGGCATTCCTCCCACCTCAGCCTCCTGAGTAGCTGGGACTACAGGCACACACCACCAATACCAAGCTAATTTTTTAAAATTTTATGTAGAGACGTGATCTTACTCTGTTACCCAGGCTGGTTGTGGGGGGCCAGCCCCTGCAAATTTTGGGGAGTCCCTTGGAAGATGTGGTGGCGTCGGCGAATCTGTAGGGATAGATATTAAAAGAAGGCGAAAGAAAGGACGTGGACAACTGTTCAGTGAAATGAGCAGAAGCCGTTTATTGAAAGTTACAGCAGGTATTTATCCCCAAATTTTAGCAGGCAGTCTCACAAGTCTTTCACGTGAACACAAAGCCACGTGATGCTTAGGTGTGAGGAGGAACAAACCCCAAGATTGTCTCATTGTTCCCTTTGCTAGTTAATGTTCTTCAAAAGCAGTGTAACAATCCTTACTAGTCT